>NW_007247177.1:0-42652 GCF_000164805.1 Carlito syrichta | reverse complement strand
ACCGGGCGGCTGCGGCGGTGGGGGGCGGCCGGCGGTGGGGCTGTGCCGGTGGAGCCGGGTGCCCTGGGCTGCGCAGGGGCAGGACTCGCCGCCTCCTCCGTGGCAGCCAAGATGATGTCCGAGCAGCCATCGCCCACCGGCAGCCTGGGGGCTACTCTGCAGTGGTGGGTGCTGCCAGACTCTCCACACCATCCCGCATCCTGCTGGGCTCCTTGGGTTCCATCTTCCGGGCCTGACTGGGGGATTAAAAAAGACACCTTCTCCTCTTCCAGCGGAACCGGGGCTGAAGGGGATCCGCCAAAAGAAAACGTACCCCAAGCGGAACCTCCAAAAGCCCCCCTCGGGTCAGAGAAACACGAGGAATAAAGACCCTGTGCAGACGGAAAAAAAAAGAGTGGAAGTGAAACCAGGCACATGCTACTCCAAGTTTATGGGGATAATGCCATGAAGAAAATGGTAGTGTACAAAATGGATTAAACATTTTTCTGAAAGAAAGAATCACTGATGAAAAGAGGTCAGGACTGCCAGTAACAAGCAGAACTGATGAAAATATTGCAAAAATTTGTCAAATTGTGTGTCAAAATCATCAGCTGACTATGAGAAGCATGGTAGATCAAATAAACATTGATAGAGAAACAGGAAAATCTTAACTGAAAATCTTGGCATGAGAAAGGTGTGGGCAAAAATGGTTCCAAAAGAGCTCTTGCATCATGACAATGCACCAGCTCACACAGCACTCTCTGTGAGGGAGTTTTTAGCCAGTAAATAAATAACAGTATCGGAACACACTCCCTACTCACCTGATCTAGCCTCCAATGACTTTTTCCTTTACCCAGAGAAATAGGAAATATTGAAAGGAAGACATTTTGATGACATTCAGGACATCAAGGGTAATATGACAACAGCTGTGATGGCCATTCCAGAAAGTTCCAAAATTGCTTGATGGGTGGACTAGGTGCTGGCATTAGTGCATAGCTTCCCAAGGGAAGTACTTTGAAGGTGACTGTAGTGATATTCAGCAATGAAGTATGTAGCACTTTTTCTAGGATGAGTTTGTGGACTTAATTGTCAGACCTCAGATAGCTGAATTACTTAGAGATGTCAGTAGAAATCTATGGTTACAGATGACTTGAAAGAAGGGAAAATAAATAAATCATATTCTATTCTTTTTAACATTCTCATTTATCTTATTTTAACATTCTGATTGTGATTGCTATACCTTTTCATCATATTTTACCTAAAAAAATAAGTATACAATATTAAAAGTATATTAATCTATAGCATACAAGAATATATATGTATATATTAATATACAATAATCTGTGAAAGTATATTAGTATAAAAGGAACATAAAGTATAAAAAAACATTTTCTTCTTTCATTTTACCCAATACTTTTAATCTCACAATTTCTGTTTCCTTACCATCTGATTTTCTCAAACACTGTTGCTACACCAGACTTTCTCTAACTCTCTTCTCTTCACTTGGAAATCACTTTACTGAGTTTGGGAATACTTGACACCCAGGATAAAATGAAGTGGCATTAACATCAGCCTCCAGTCAGCAAAGAAAGATCAAAGGGCATCACTGGCACTTTAATTTTAAAATTTAATGTTGTCATTGCACCTAGAAATGATCAGCTCTGAGGACCCAGTTCCCACCAGCCAAACTATTAAGAATCTAATGTAGAAACCAGCAGTTGACTATTAATGTCTAAGAGAAAAAGATCTACTAAGAAGACAAAAAGTTCACATTACCGGGTAAGACATTCTTTTTCTATAATATAATATGCATGGGAAGCTAAATTATAATCAGTAACTTTCTTGAGCTACATGGTCTTAATGATGTGTGTCATCAAGTTATAAAGGCCAGATGCATTTATCCACACTGTAGAATTTACCTGCCATAAGGTATAGGAAATTTGCAGGACTAACAAGAACCCTAGGGAGTGCTAAAGATATTCTGACAAGTATTAGTTCTTGACATTTCTTTTTAATTATTCCAGTCTAAACATCTCTCTTCTTTTAATACTGCCTTTTTACAAAAGTATATCATGAAATTGCTTAAATTCAGCTTACTGTACCACAGTCATATCCTCATTCTACTCTTCTAAGAAGTCCCTTTGATTGAAGTTTTAGGTGTTATCAAAACTTTCCAGTCTTACATTTACAGGTATCTCTTAGTTTACCCATAGAGAATGGTAATCAATTTGTTATGCGAAGATTTTATCAGATTAACTCCCTGAAAGTGATGCCATTTCCAAGATCTTGGTGAACATGCTCACTCTTGCACCAAGTGTTGACTCTATAAAGCCTCTTTTTTATTCTTTTTAGTAATGAAAGTCTTGAGACTCATTCCAAATAATTTAGGATATGTCTATACACATTTTTCATGAGTAATTTTGACCCACATGGCTCAATCACTTTAGAGAATACAGTGTCATCATCTAAAAATTCCAGATATAGACTACTGGATAAGTTCCTTTTGAAGGGCAAATGGTTTTCTATTTAAATTACTTCCCAACCTTCTAATGCAAATAGGTTTCTTACATTATTTCCCTAAGCCAAGTAAGCATCAAGTGGGCTTTTGGCAAAGCTTGGGTTCATTAGGTAATGTTTCCATTTGAAATTATAAATACAAAAATAATCTTTATGTTACATTTGCCTCCACCCTAAGGATAGATCTAAGCATTCACTTCAAATTTTAATGTAGATTCAGGATTGTGTATATAGCTTTATGCTGCAGGAACATCCTGAGTCAGATACCTATATAATTTCTATGAGCAACTTGCAGAAAATGATTTCAAAAATAGTCACTACACAATATTTATGAATAGTTAATTCTTCATTAACTATGGTTTATGGAAAAATACAATTTATAATTTTTATAAATATTTCATTTGCTAGCTCACTAGAGATTTCTGTTACATTAAATCAAATCTTATCTTTTTCTTCTTTGCCATCCATATTTTCCAGTCACCCTTAGTACCGTCGTAGTACAATTTTGCTTTTAAAAAATATAAAATTATATGAGCAAAGGCAAATGAAGATGAAATCACCCTTTCCTCACTACTAACTCCCAGTTTTTTAGAATATCTTTTCATTTTGCCCATTAAGGCTAAATTTCCAGGGAATCCTCCAGAACTGGATCCACCACCTCCCATCTTCCATCAAATTATAAACCAAAAACATAGTGATGTGCAAAAGGCAGATGGATGGGAGAGTGGGGCTGTGGAAATCAGGGATAGTCAGTACACAAACTATCCCTCTCTTTGTGCTTTCTAGAAGTTCAAAGTAGTCGTAGTTGAAAATATGAAAGAAAATTTAAAAGTACTTGATGTTGGCTCCATAAGTTGTGAGACAATATTACTGTTAATCTTGAGAAATTATCTTCAAACTCACAACTTTTTAATTGAAATGGAAAAAGAAAGAGCTAAAACTATGAACATATCAGCACAAAGTACGTAGTGATTCTGTTCCCTTGCCAACATCACATTTATGCTTAAAGTTATGTATCCCTTAATGATGGGGATACATTCTTGAGACATGCATTGTTAGATGACTCTGTTATTGCACGAACATCACAGAGTGTATTTACATAAACCTGGTTGGCATAGCCTATGACACACCTAGGTATGTGATATAGCCTATTGCTCATGCAATTATAACACCAAGGTAAGTATTTGTATATCTGAGCATAGAAAAGATACAGCAAAAATACAGTATTATAATCTGATGGAACCACAGTTGTATATGTGGTCTATCATTGACCAAAACATTAGGCAGGGTGTGACTGTATTTATCGTCATATTTTCCTACTTTTTCTTTCCTTGAAATAAAAATCTCATAAATTTTATTATAATTTGGATAACTGTGAAATTTTTATCTTGGTGAGTATAATTCTTTGAAAATGCTGAAAAAAATCCCAAGTTTTCTCAATCCATGTCCATCTCTCTCCCTCACATATCTCCTCTTCCTTCTCTCACACTTCTGCATTTTTCCTCACCGAGTTCAGAATTTCTTTAAGAGATTAACAGTGATCATTTATGCTCAGCATAAGAAATAACCCTGCCATAATGAAGGACAGATCCAGGCTTTGATAAGTGATAAATTCACTTGCTGCATGTCTCAGTCAATTCAGGCTGCAATAACAAAACTCCTCCCACTGGGTAACTTAAAAACAATGAAAATGTATTACTCAGAATTCTGGAAGGATACCGGTAGATTTGGTGTCTGGCAAGGGCTTCACAGTTGGGTGACTTGTTGCTGTGTCTTCACATGGCAGAAAGGGGTAAGGGGGCTCATTCAACTCTTTTTCACATGGGCACTAATCCCAAGCATTAGGGTCGAGCCCTCATGACTTAACCACTTTCCAAAAGCCACACCTCTCAATACTGTCACTTTGGGTATTAAGTTCCAAAATTTGAATTTGTGGGGGGAATCCAAGTTAGACCATAGCATTGCACCTTTATCCAATTTAATGGACTACCTTATGATCACATCTTCTCTCTGTGGAACTTGTTATCTGTACTCTCTTACTTTCATTAGTAACTCTCTCTGCCTTAGTTCTCAGCTTGATAATGTGCCTTAGCATAACATTGTCTCCCTATTGTAACACAGTTCTCCAGAGAGTTCTGTATCATGAGTGATGGCAGGTACCTTAAGCAGGCTAGCGTGAGCTTTTAAGACCCTGAAATACATCCTTGTAATCCACAAACATCATCCAGGATATAGAAAGCAAAACTAGGGTGAACTGTAGAATTTGGAAAAAAGCATAATAAAAGCAACATTAGCAAAATAAATAAAACAATAACCATTTTGATCAACAGCCAAAAGACACAAGTAAAAAAGGAGGTATTTTTGACCCCCTAATAAATTAAAATGTGTCATTTCACATACTCACACTGCATGCACGATTTCGCTTTCTTTTTTCTCAGTCCCAGCAACAGCTAGAAATACTTGGTTGACAGTTTCTACTTCATAAATTTGGTTCTCTGATCCAATTTTTCTTTACAACAAAAAAAGAAAACGAAAAAAAATAACGCTCTTCCTTCAAATGAGATTCTCTTTCCCTCTGGGTTTTTATTGATTTATAATTGCATCGATATTTCACATTTCTATTTAAAACACCGTGTTCTAATGCTCAGTCTGGCAGAGGCTTCCTCTTGCATTTGACAGGACGTCCACCAAATCATCCTATTATGGAGACTGCTTGGGGTTCTGGGAAAATCAATAGGTGCTTAACTCCTGGGGAGGAAGGCACAGAGGGAAATGTGAGTGTGGCCACTAGTGACCACTAGGATAGGAATGTCTCTAAAGGTTGGAGTGAGGCCACAGGGCTGCAAATTGTGGTATTTTAGCAGTTACATAACCATGTTTTTAGGTTACTTAATTAGTCTCTCTCTTTCAGTCTCTCTCTCTCCTTTAGGGTAGCTGCTCCTCCAAGAGAAGCTTGGCCATTTCTTTGTGAATTGCTGCTTCATTGACCATCATTTTTGTCTGAAAAACAATGGCCTTTTAGAAAAACCATATTTCTTTAAGTGCCTAAATATTAAATCCTTGGCCTCTGTAATTCACGTTGCTTTGCCGTCAATTTTAGACAGTTTTCAATTACACACTGAGGCAAAGACAGGTCTTCTCTTTCAGGTACAACCTCTCAAAGCCTTCCTCACACTATTTGTGGTGGGCGGTTTCATTGTAATGATTCTTCTGGCTGCTTTTTCCCTTGGCTCTGCCTGAAAATCAAATCATCTCAAAAGTCGGTGAAAACTCCCAAGCCGCTAAGGCAGCTAAACAAATCTGCTAACAACAATAGACTTGCTGAGGAGGAATGCAGAAGAAATTAACTATGTATTCCTCATTCTAGGAAATAGACACGCCACATCAAAGCCCAGATCCAAAAGGCAAACTATCATGATGTTGGACAGGTCATATTTTGTGTGTAGGGCTGATGGCTCACGTGTGAACCCACAGCATTCTTTCTGCCAACATCCCACACCAAAGCTGCTGAGAGTAAAATCCTGCAATGGACCGCTTCAGAGTGGTTGGAGCTATCGTCTAACACGTTTCTATACATCATAAAGGTAAGGACCTGAGCCTTACTTGAATAGTGTTTGGGGATTAAAGCTTTCAAGCAGCAAACCTTACCCTCAAGGAGAAAGAACAGCCTCCTGTGGGAAATAACCAAACTTAAAATAAAATTGACCAAGCAGAAAGTTATAAATAATATTATTTTAACAGAGTTTTGAGGTGCAGCCAAATATTTTGGAATGTTCTCAGTCCAAACAAAACCAGCATATTTCTCAATTTTTCCAACCTCATGACTGAGGCAAGAGATAAATAGAAAGGAAAAAGCCCTACAGTTGCAAAATGTAAATTTAAAAGAAAAATCAATCTGGACAGTCATATAAACCAGGTGGCAGGCAAAAATTGGACTCACTTATGAAGAAATGCAAGACATCCTCTAACAAGCAAAAATTAAGGAACAGTGAAAAGAGCAAAGAATTTGGAAGCAGAAAGAAGTTCAAATTCTAAATCTACCACTCACAAAATGTGTGTGACTGGGTACATTTTTTAGCTTCTCTGAGACTCATGTTCCTCATCCAGAAAATGGAGAGAATAGCACTGATCTCACAGAGTTGTTGTAAGAATTTAAAGAGATTGAGAACAGAAGTACCTATCACATACTCAGCACATACAAGAACATTAAATCTGCACAGTCTCTTTCTGCTCCCCAAGTCCTCCCAACCCCCAGCACACCAGAATGGAAGATTTGCCTTGGACTGAAATGTTTTAAGCACTTTGTCTTTTATTTGTTTGTTGTTAAGAGTAACAGTGTCAGCGGGGCTTGGTGGCTCAGCTCAACCTGTAATCCCGCGCTTTGGGAGGCTGAGGTGAGTGGATTGCCTGAGCCCGCGGGTTCGAGACCCGCCTGGGCAACCTGGCAAGACCTCATCTCTACAATAAATCAAAAACTAGCTGGGCATGGTAGCGCGTGTCTGTAGTCGCAGCTACTTGGAAGGCTGAGGCAGAAGGATCGCCGGAGCCCAGCAGGTCAAGGCTGCGTGGCCGGGAGCTGCCGCTGCACTCCAGTCTGGGCGACAGAGTGAGACTCCAACTCAAAAAAAAAATTTTTTTAAAAAGAGTAATAGTGTCATACTAAAAAAAGCAATTGAAATAGGAATCTAGAGAACTAAATCTATTTGATTCTGTAGTTTTCTAGCAGGATTAAAGAAGTGACCTTACATTTTTGGGCTTCAGGTTCCTATCTTTAAAGTGAGGCTACTGGAATAATCTATAGGGAAATTTCCAGTTTGGATATTAAAGAAATTTCAGGGTTCTATGGTGTATGCCTACTTAAACCAAGGGTTTCCTGTTTTGTTTTTATTTTGCCTCCTGTTGATCATTATTTCAAAAAGAGTTTTAGTATAAATAGCACTCGTATTTTTCTTTTATATGTGAAGATCTTAGTGAAGACATTAAAAAAGTCTTGTTTTCAAAAGTTGTTCAATGCATTTTGCAGAATGAATAACTTATACTAATTAGGATAAAACAGAATGCTGTTCTTAATATAAAACCCTGGTCCAATCCCAGTGTGTTGCTCCTCCTAAATTATAGCTCTTCTGCCCACTATTCCAATTTCTATAGAAACACCAGAAGCAAGCATTGCCCCTTAATATTGTCAAATGAAGTAAATAGCAGGTGGTTAAAACTTTTGTTTCTGAACTATTTTTTTATCAGTAGTTTATGAATCCTTTGCTGTTATGTGACGCTCAGGAAGTTCAGAAAAATAATATTATTATCTTTCCTCAAAATAATACAATTATCTGTCTCCAAATAAATAAATAAAGGCTCATAAATCATACTTTTCAATAATTCCGGAGAAAGAAAAGAAAAGAAACCTAAACTTATGAGCTCTGACTTGAATGCCTTACATTAAGCCCACAAAAAATTTCAAGGTCACCTTTCTCTCAGACCTAAATGAATAAGAGAGCAGAAGGTAAATTCTTCCTCAGATGACAGGACTTTCTGACCCTGTAAGGTTTCTGTCAGGCATATATCAGGCCTACAAAACATGAAAATATCTGGATTGATATAATCAAAGTACTTTTTATTTGTAATTTGGGGATTTTTATTCAGTGGCAAGCAAAGCTTCAAACTCGTGCTTTTCTGTAAAGGAGGAATCTTTCTGTGTTTAATGTTTAATTTTTGGAGGGAAGGAGAGAGATGTATTTCCTTCCACTTTCATTGAACCTTGCATCATTTACTGACCAAGTCTGAAATTTAAATAACTGAAAAGAGAAAGAGACGTTGGCTAGAATTCCCATCCTTCTGTCTGCAAGGTCCCTGCACATACGTGTTATTGCCGTTGCTGCCCGACACTTGCATTCTGGTATTTGTGCATCACCAGATTCAGTCCTCCTTGTGATTCATGACAATGGCTGATATTTGGCTCTGCTTTTAGGGTGAATCCATTCCAGTTCTTCAGTTGTCACATTATAATTTTCCACTTTCACGGATGTATTTTGAATTTCCTTAGCAGTCAGTTCTTATATCGATGAGATGCACTAAATCTAAAAAAGAGCTTTTGCCAACACAACAACAAAAAACTTTTAAAAAACCATCAAATGTTTTGCCAGTGGGATTTCAGACATGTTTGTTTGGCTTTCAAGCCTATGCAAATAGAACCATTGACTAGACTACATCTGTTGAGTTGTTGGTTTTAAATAGATCCTCCACCTCTTGATCATGTTCCAATTATGATTCTCTGTATTTAGTTATTCATTTTCTTTTTTTACTGTCAGAAACTTAAGGAATTTTGTGATTGTATAGATTCTGGGTGAATACATATAAACAACAAAGTTTTTCCCAAATATCTTTGCAATATGAAAATTTTATAAGTTTAGAAAGAATATTGTAAAAATTCAGACTTTCTTTTAATATTTAAAACTATTTGTTTTTAATACTATAAAAATTCTCTTGAAAATCACTGGAAAATTTATTCTGAGTTTTCTAGGCCATTGTTAAAAAGAAATAAAGAATTTTACACATCTCATAAATTTGGATATATTAGTTGTTAGTCAGATTTCAATAGCTAGACTACTTGTACTTTACATTTTACTCAAATCTTTGGTACAGACAATTAAATTATATTAGTATACAATGACCTTTGAGACCCCTCACAATCTGATAAACAATACTCCTTGACATTAGCTCCTATTATTCCCTTATCTACTATTTTATTCCATGTGATCTGAACTGTGCATATACAGTCCCACTTTTGCATCTTTATACATGCCTGAAATTCTCTACTCCTCTCTTGGTAATGTTTTATCCTTTGAAAAGATAAGTACAACTCTTACACTTCTTAAAATCTAGCATAGCCCAGAACATAGAGGACATTCACCAAAAGAGGAAATTAGAACATTTTCCTTTCACTAATATGTAACTAGGAGGCAATTCTCTCATGTTTTTCCTTTTTTTTTTTAGCATGTGACTAGACTATATCTAGTCTACAATGCATACTATCTTGAAATATCACATTTTTATCCATTTTCTCCTTAAGATAGTCAATATTTGCTTTGTATATTTTGGTGCTCTGATGTTGGGTGCATATGTATTTACAATTGTTATATTCTTTTGATGAATTAAACTCTTTTTCATTATATAGTCACTACTGGTGTCCCTTTTTACAGTTTTTGGCTTAAAGTCTATTTTATCTGATATAAAAAGCAGATATTCCTCTTGTTCTCTTTTGGATTCCATTTGCATGAAATATCTTTTTCCATCCTTTCATTTTTAGCCTATGTGTCTCCTTAAAGGTAAATTAAGTCTCTTGTAGGCATCATATATAGTTGGTTCTTGTTTGTTTGCTTGCTTTTATCCATGTAGCCACTCTACATCTTTTGATTAAAGAATTTAGTTCATTTATATTTAAAGTAATTATTGAAAGATAAAGAATTATTATTGCCATTTTGTTTGTTCTTTCCTTTTTGTAGTTCTTCTGCTCCTTTTCCCCCTTGCTCTTCCTTTATTATCTGATGATTCTCTATAGTGGTGAGCCTTAATGTCTTTCTTTTTATCTTTTGTGTAACCATCATGGATTTTTACTTGGTTGTTACCACCATGGAGCTTGCATAAAATATCTTATAGCTATAGAAGTTTATTTTAAGCTGATTACAACTTTGATAGCATACAAACACTTTGCATTTTCTCTGCCCTCCCACATTTTAAGTTTTTGATGTCACAATTTACTTTTATATATTGTGTATTCTAACAAATTATTATAGCTATTATTATTATTTTATACTTTTGTCTTTTAATCTTTATACTAGAATAAAAGTGATTTAGATGCCATCATTACAGTATTGGAGTATTCTTAATGTGACAATAAGAGGGAGGGACCAAAGAAACCTGGAATTTATTTTTTTTAATTCTGCATTTACTCTTACACGCTTCAGCACCAGTCACCTTCAGAGAACTCTCTGTTTGATGCAAAACACATTGAGACACTTTTTCCACTGCTCCAAACGGTTTTTGAACTCATCCATTTTGATGCCTTTTAGTGCTTCTGTCGTATTTTGTTTCACTTCTTCCATAAAGGCAAGCATTTCCCTTTGAGGACCAAATGTTGCTGGGGCAAGATCAAGTGAATAGGGAGGGTGGGGCATGGGAGCCATGCCATTCTTGGTCAAAAACCGCTGGACACAAAATATAGTATGGGCAGGTTATTCATGAAAATCACCCCTCATTAAATGAGCAAATGCACTGAAAGAATCTCAAAAAAAAATCCCTGAAACCAAACACAGCCTCTCACAACAATGCTAGCTGGTACACTAATGCCAATGGATTCCTAGGACACTTACCTAGTAGGAGAAAGAAACCTGTACTGCAAGGGTCCCTCTTTCCAAAAATATAATTCTGATTTTTTAGGTGGTCCTCCCCTTGTATGTTTCCTTTACTGGTGAGTTTTATACTTCCATATGTTTCCATATTACTAATTACCATCCTTACTGTTCAACTTAAAGAACTCCCTTGAGCATTTGTTATAAGGCAGATCTAGTGGTCGTAGACTTCAGATTTTATTTGTCTGGAAAAGCCTTTATCACTCCTTCACTCCTGAAAGACAACTTTGCCTGGTAAAATATTGATTTGCAATTTTTAATTTCAGGGGTTTGAAAATATTGTCTCACTCTTCAGGCCTGCAAGATTTAAGCTTAAAAATCTGGAGGTCCTTGTATGGGATTTCCTTGCATGCGATGCATTTCAGTTCTCTTGCTACTGTCAAAATTCTCTTTGATGTTTGACAATTTGATGATAATGTGTTTTGGTAGACTCCTCTTGAAGTCATACTTATTTAGGTACCTTTCAGCCTCATGTATCTGAATGACCACATCCTTCTTAAGATTTGAGAGATGCCGGGCTCGGTGGCTCAGCCTGTAATCCCGCGCCTTTGGGAGGCTGAGGTGAGTGGATTGTCTGAGCCTGCGGGTTCGAGACTCGCCTGGGCAGCGAGACCTCATCTCTACAATAAATCAAAAAATCAGCCAGGCGTGGTAGCGCATGCCTGTAATTCTGGCTACTCGGAAGGCTGAGGCGGAAGGATCGCCGGAGCCCAGCAGGTCGAGGCTGCGGTGGCCGGGAGCGGCCACTGCACTCCAGTCTGGGTGACAGAGTGAGACTCCAACTCAAAAAAAAAAAAAAAAAGATTTGAGAGATTTTCAGTTACTGTAGTAGTCCTTCCTTTTCCATAGAGGACACATACCAAGCTTCCCAGGGCCTGCTTGACAATACCAAACCCTTTGTATACTGCTTTTTTCTTTATATATACAACTATGATAAAGTTTAATTTATAAATTAGACATGCTAGAAGGTTAATTATAACAAATAAAATAAAACAATTATAACAATATATTATAATAAATTTTATATGAAAAGGGTCTTTCTCTCTCAAAACATCTTATTGTATTATGCTGCAAGTAACTAAAACCATGAAGAGAAAAACTACAGATAAGGAGGGACTACTAAATTTCTTCAAATAAAAAGTTTTCTGCCCTTTTACCTCTTTTTTTCTGAGGCTTCCAAAGTGCATACATTCTTTTTCTTGATGGTGTTTATAAATTCCATGAGTTTTCTTTATTTTTTATTCCTTTTTATTGTTTTCTTCTCTGACTAATTTCAAGTGAATGGTGTTTACATTCAGAGAGTCTTTCCTCTGCTTTATCAAGTCTGCTATTAAAACTCTATTGTGTTTTTCATTTCAATTTCAGAAATTATGGTTCTTGCTTTTTATGACTTCTATCTTTTCGTTGAATTTTTCATTTCATTCTTTTTTTGATAACACTGAGTTGTCTATCTCTCTATCTTTGTGCTCTTGTAGCTCACCAAACATCTTACAAACAATTATTTGGAATTCTTGTCAGACAATTTTATATTTCCATTTGTTTGGAGTTGGTTACTGGAAAATTACTGTGATCTTTTGGTTGTGTCATGTATTGTTGGTTTTTCTTTTTCTTTTTTTTTTCTTTTTTTTTTTGAGTTGGAGTCTCACTCCGTCGCCCAGACTGGAGTGCAGTGGCCGCTCCCGGCCACCGCAGCCTCGACCTGCTGGGCTCCGGCGATCCTTCCGCCTCAGCCTTCCGAGTAGCTGGAACTACAGGCATGCGCTACCATACCCGGCTCATTTTTTTTATTTATTGTAGAGATGAGGTCTCGCCAAGTTGTCCAGGCGGGTCTCAAACCCGCGGGTTTAGGCAATCCGCTCACCTCAGCCTCCCAAGGTGCGGGATTACAGGCTGAGCCACCAATCCCGGCTTAAATTATAATAAAGAGCTGGGTGCAGTGGCACATGCCACTACTAATCTCAGCTATTTGGGAGGTTGAGGTGGGAGGATTGCTTGAGCCCAGGAGTTCAAGATCAGCTTAGGCCACATAGCCAGACATCATCTTAAAAAAAAGAGATTAATAATAACAATATTCCAGAATGAGAAAGTTAATAATATTAGGGACTAAAATAACAAAAATCCGCTTTAGGATTTTTATTTAGAGAAATACATAAATTCTAAACCTGTCTGCTTCTTAGAAATAAGAATAGGAGGCCGGGCTTGGTGGCTCAGTCTGTAATCCCATGCCTTGGGAGGCTGAGGTGAGTGAATTGCCTGAGCCCGCGGGTTCATGACCCGCCTAGGCAACTTGGTGAGATCTCATCTCTACAAGAAATTTTAAAAACTAGCTGGGCATGGTAGCGCGCGCCTGTAGTTCCAGCTACTTGGAAGGCTGAGGCGGAAGGATTGCCGGAGCCCAGCAGGTCAAGGATGCAGTGGCTGGGAGCAGCCACTGCACTCAGTCTGGGCGATAGAGTGAGACTCCAACTCAAAAAAAAGAAAGAAAGAATAGGAAATTGGCACAGTGGCTCAAGCCTGTAATCTCACCACTTTGGGAGGCCAAGGTGAGAGGATTGCCTGAGCCCGCGGGTTCAAGACCAACTTGGGCAACATGGCAAGATCTTGTCTCTATAATAAATTAACGCATTAGCTGGGTGTGGTGGTGCATGCCTGTAGTTGCAGCTACTTGAAAGGCTGAGGTGGAAGGATCCCCTAAGTCCAGCTGGTTGAGGCTGTGGCAGCTGAGAGCAGCGTGCCACTGCACTCCAGCCTGGGTGACAGTGTGAGACTCTCACTCAAAACAAAACAAAAACCAGGAGAACTTGGATAAGCAAATTGCACATCTGCACCACAGGATGCTACACAGCAGTAGAAACAAACAATCACTGCTACAGGCAAGGTCGAACCATAACGACACCCAGGAGTGAAGAAGGTATGGAGCAGGGGGATCGAAAGTATGTACTGGGTGGTACCCAGTCTGCCTGGTTTACAATCCGGGCTCTCCATGGTTCGCTAGGACTATTGGGCAAATCATTTCATGACCCCGTGCCTCTGTTCCCTCATCTGTAAAATGGACATGGCAATAGTGTGTATTAAGAGGGGTTTCCAGGGATTTTAAATGTGAAGGGGTCAGAGCAGTGTCTAGGCTACACGTTAAGTACTACATGAATGTTAAGGGGTAAGTAGAAAGTCCAGTGGGAAAACTCAAATCTCTGAAGATTACATACTTTTTTTTTGGTTTTTTGGGGTTTTTTTGAGTTGGAGTTTCACTCTGTCGCCCAGACTGGAGTGTAGTGGCCGCTCCCGGTCACCGCAGCCTCGACCTGCTGGGCTCCGGCGATCCTTCCGCCTCAGCCTTCTGAGATTTTTTGATTTATTGTAGAGATGAGGTCTCGCTGCCCAGGCGGGTCTCGAACCCACGGGCTCAGGCAATCCACTCACCTCAGCCTCCCAAGGCACGGGATTACAGGCTGAGCCACCCAGCTCGGCTTATTTTTGGTTTTTCATGTTCCTCTAAGTAGTGCACATCTATCTTTATATATAAAGAAGCAATTACCTCCTCCAGTCTTTGAGGACTGGTTTTGAGAGAAACGCTGTCATCAGTCAACCTAGCTAGGGATTCATCTCTCAGACCTTTTTTATTTTTTATTTTTTGAGACAGAGTCTTGCTCTATCACCCAGCAGGCTGAATTGCAGTGGTACAATCATAACTCACTGTAACCTCTAACTTCTGGGCTCAAGTGCTCCTACTATCTCAGTCTCCCAGACATTTTCTATGGATACATCCACTTCACCCTTCTTGGGGTTAAGGAAATGAAACATTCGTAAGAATGTATGTCTTCTCTTTATCCCACAAAATTAAGTAGGGTCCTGAGAGTCTCCTATTTGCTTTCTCTAGGGCAGTACCCTAAAATATTCAACTTTGTATATGCCTCCTCCAGTCCTGCAAAGTTGAACCTGCTCATTGCATGTACTAACAAGCTGTCTGAGAAGGCATGCACTCGTCCGCTGGGGAACAAATTCAGGGAGATGAATATGAGGGAGAAGGGAAAGCACATGAAGACTTTGAGGTACCCATAGGCTAGAGAAGGGGAATGTACTACAGACAAGGTATTCCAACTGGTTCTTAGATGGGCCTCCTGATGTTGTCCATAAAGCAGTTGGTGTGATACACACTCTTTACTGAGTTTTAAGTCCTGGTGGCTGTGAGTTCTCTACTTTCTTCTCTGCTCCCAGCTTTTCCCAGCCACTCAGCCATTCTAATCACCTCAGTATTCTGGGTACAATTAAAGAGAGATGGATCTCTTGGAAAGTTCTCACAACAGCTGGAATAGCCAGGCACTCATCCTCTATGCTTTATTTTCCCCCATGGGAGCAATTGTGGGTTGAGGGAGTGTCTCTCTGCAGTCAGCTGTGCTGCCTTGAGAGCAAGGTGATATAGGTAAATGTTCTTCTTACCTTCTTTAACGCATCTATTCTCAGATTTTTTTTCCTCCAACTATATGCTAGAACTTCTCCACTGAATTCCCAGACTCTTGGAATGGTATTATCCATGGGTAATTGTGTACTGTTGACAGATAATGGTTAAAGAAAAAAATACTCTTATTTCACCATCTTGCTGATATCAGTCTTGTCCATGGATCAATATAATTTACATCAAGTACCTCAAGAAGGTCTAAATAAACTAAAACAACAACAGTTTGATATTTAGGCAGCAGAATTTTTGCATAAATAGACATGCTTAGAGACCCTGTCGCTATTATTATTACTATGTTGTCATTTCTCCAAGTGGATCCTTTGGATTATCAGTTCTGTAGAACATTCCACAGGGTAATGAGGACAAATTTGATTTTATGATCAAATGTTTGGGAGAAATTTGTTCAATGTAATTAAATCAGTTTTTTTCTTTTAATGTTGTAGTATACTAACAAATAATGTGAATTTTGAAGAAAGACTATAGTATGCAATTTTTATTAATTATTTAACTTATTTGACTTTGGTATTCTATTTTTATTTTCATTTAACATTTTAAGAAGCTAAAGCTTAATCGACACATATTTGGAGGCAAATGTTTTATCCAGGTCTCTGAAATTTAGTAATCATTGTCTGAAAGCTGAGGAATCTAGTCAAGTGGTTGAATATCTTTAATGTTGGCGATGTTTAGATTTGTCTTACTACCTTTTCATGTACTCCAATTGCATAGCAAATCATGGGCATGTATTTGTAGAAACATTAAGAGCAAGCCCAATCCTCGAGTTTACTAAATTAGGATTATTTTCTACTGTTTTGATTTCTGTTATTTAATATAATGGCTTAAATGTGAAGTATAAAAAAGAATTTTTTTTGGTGCTGCTGAGCATGTGGTAAGTCAAGTTTCTAAAGATGATAGACCCTGAAGACGGGAAAGGAAGACAGTGTTGTATCTTGTTACAGTAAGTGAGAAGAGTTTATTGAGCAAAGTGGGCTCTGTTTTAAGACCCTTCTTAAATGTATTAATTCATTTAATGCTCATGAGAACTCTAAAAAGTAGATGCTATCATTGTCTCTTTTTCAAACAAAGAAGTGCATAAAAGTCATATAATTTTTCTAGATTAATTCAACTAATAAATTGGTCCAGCAGACTTTGAATTCGTGTAGTCATCTCCAGAGTTTGTGCATGTAACCATCACATTAAACAGCCTTCAAGCATTAGCTGTAGAAATGTGATCACTCAGAAATTTCAATTCTTGCTACTTAAAATAGATATATAACTCAAGTTTGTAATAAATCTCAAAGTTTAACTTATTTTTTCCTCATATTAATATCAATTCTGACGTCTAACTCTGCTTAAACCCTGAAAAGTCATACATAAGATGCTAGCAAGGGGCATTAGTTTTGTTTTAAAGTGGAGCTTAATAGAAATGAAAATTGTATTCTAAGGCAAAAATATATGACTAATTTTTATTCCTTTGTTTAACATAACTGACATATGCAAAGAAGTGTTTTCATATCAATAAGTGACTTAAGTATCATAAATCTAAACAAAAAAGAAGAAAAAACTTAGAATTTTAAAAAGTGTCAGTTAACCTAAAAATGACTAGTCTCTAAGATGTACCCTTTAATTATTTCTGAGAAGAGAACTTAAAATGAGGAACATTTATTAGTGAATTATTTTTAGCATTGAACTGATCCCTAATGGCTTTCAGAAAAATCCTGGTTTAACCTTGGGATATATTTCATTATCATGTCTATGGACAGAGCTCTTTCACAATGCAAATTGAAACTATAATTTGGAAAGAGAAAATCAGGTATACATGCTCTATTTCATTAACTCAATCTTCTATATATAGTTAACTTCAAATTTTGGTGATGCTTTATGAAGTTTTAACAATATGAATAATACAAATAGTACATAATCTAATCTTAATAATACCCAAAACTTACACATTTTTTCCCCAGATACAACCAAGTACATTAATATTCTTCTTGACAATATTCTTGAAATTCAGGCAATTGACAGGTTTCATTCTCCATATTTTATAGAAATAAAATCTGAGTCAGAACAAAATGAAATGACTTATTTAAGGTCAAACTGACGGTTCAGGTTGGTATCCCATATAGTGTCTGTTTTTTTCTTTAAACTCCATTTCTCCAAGTGACAAATGGAAAGATAAATGTGAAAGTATTGTGTGAGTTATTTTTTCATAATTTAACAATGATTTATTTATATGTCCACCTACTTGTTTGCTTGTCCTTTTCTGGCTTAGATAAAAAACTTAAAGATGTTACTGAAACAATAATGCTTCCCCTATAATCACGTAATGAGGTAATAGAATTTCTAAGTGCTGTTGTTTTCTAAAAGAAATCATTTGCATTGCATTATTGTATATCAGGTTTAAAAATGTAACTAGGGTTGATTTAAAGAAAATAGGTAATAGATCTCTTATTTACTTGATATATTTATTATTTGTTTTAGTATGCATATAATAATCTGATATGTCAAGCACCCAGCAAAGAAAACTCCAAGTTTTTGCAGCTGTAGGAGTTACAGTACAGTGAGTTCAGTGTTTACAAAATTGTGGGAAAGGCTAGAAAAGTGGATTCTGGGCTGGGCTTCTAGGAATTGCTTCTAAAAAAATACAGATGCACTACTGTGATTCCACCACTGGAACTATTTAGTGAGAGAGCACACCTCAGAGAAGAGCTCCAGAGTCCAGCAATCTGGAATCAGAACCCATTGCACCTACTGTTGCCACATCCATAGCTGCCTCTGGGACCAGGAAACTGGAAAAAAATTCTACTAGAATGCTCTTGCAAATTGCTCTTCCAAATCCTGATTGCTGGTAGCACACACCTGCTGGGGACAGGAAGACGTTCTTTGTTTCATTCCCAACTTCAAGGTTTGGGGTACTCATCTATTTGGCAACATTCAGTTCTCAGCCAGCACTCTAGCTACACTGAAGTCTGAAAAAAATCTTAAGCATTGAAACTTTTATAGTACAAAGAAGCAAAGCAAAAAGAGAATGAATGAGACACTGTACAATATCTGCCAAACATGAATTAAAATTCTTAGCTATGATTAGCTTGAAAAGAATTTTCATAAATTCGAAGGCACCAATGGTTGCATAATATGTCACTATTTTTTTTTTTTTTTTTTTTGAGTTGGAGTCTCACTCCGTCGCCTAGGCTGGAGTGCAGTGGCACACGCATGGCTAACCCAGCATTGGCCTGCTGGGCACTAGTGATCCTTCCACCTTAGCCTTCCAAGTAGCTGAAGCCACAGGCGGGTGCTACCACGCCCGGCTAATTTTTGATTTATTGTAGAGTTGAGGTCTCACTAAGTTGCCCAGGCTGGTCTCAAACCCATGGACTCAGGCAATCCACTTGCCTTGGCCTCCCAAAATGCTGGGATTACAGACTGAGCCACCGAGCCCGGCCATGCCACTATTTTATATAGTCCTAATAGAGAAAAAAAAACAGTCCATGAGATCATGAAATAGTACTAACATGCCTTTAATGATAAAATGCAGCCAAGTTTAGACATATTAGTGTGTAAAAAGATGTGCATATTAGAATCAACAAAATACAGTATTCATTTCATGAGAGATGATAATGGTATGGCCTTTTTATGATGGTTGCATGGCTATACAGAGCAGTTTGCTGTTTTTAAAGAAACATTAAAGTGCTTAAATAAATATTGTTTCCATTTTAATTGACATGTCTCATTTGTAAAGATAAAAGAGTGGCAGGATAATAGACTGGTGAAAGACTGGAAGAGATATTTTATAATTTACCAATATACAGACAATTTACTAAATTAGGTAATTGAAAACTACTTATACCTCTCTAGGTCAAGAATAGATTACTTTGTAACAAATTTCCTTATTAAGAAATCTGACCTTGTTAAGAAGCGGAAAAAAATATTTTTTGAGTTATGGTAAAATATCTTAAACCAGGCTACCAAGAGTGACTATATTCTGTCAACCTCTACCAACAACGATTGCTATGCAAAGGATCACCCCTCATCCCAAGCAGGCCAGTGCTTCAATGGAAGGGGAGAAGGAAGCAAAGATCCATGAACATGGGCAAAACCATTATTTGTCCATCGTAAACTGACTGGAAACCAATAAGACAACCCAGACTTTAAACATCAATCCAGATGGATTGCAGCAGGGTTTGCATCAGGAGTAAGACACTAAATATTAATCAAGTGAAGATGCAAGAGAAGAAACAATCAGTCAACCATGCTGAGGAAACAAGAAGGCAAATGGTCTAAGATTGGAGTCTGAGGTAGACATTTGTTGAGTATCTACCATGTGTCAGGCATTATGCCAGGTACTGTTAGAGGCAGGAAGTAGGGTCACATAAAATCAGAAAAGTATTCTTTAGGGACCAGAGTTCTCAGAATAAAGTGTGTTATCACGCCCTGACAGAATCATGTTTACGAAATCTCCATTATCCCACTTTTGTCTTAAGTCAACAGACGAGTCTACTGACCTGAGATTAGAACTTGAAGAGCTGTTCCGTGAGTTGCAGAAAGGGCTGGATATGTTCTGCCACCACCAGTAAGCACAAGTGTTTTTGCACAGCATTTTGGTAGCAGCACCAAAATGTCTAGAAAAGAAAAGTTGGCCTGTAATATTTATGGTCCATAATATATTTTGCTGTCAGCTCAAAGATTGCAGATGCCATTTGCCAACAACTTGCTTATTTGATTTATGGAATAATTAATTGTATGTAAGATAAGCAGTGTACTGAAGACTGGCAGCTATAATTAATAGACCCTTGCAGCAAAAAAAAAAAAAAAAAAAACTTCATGAAACTGCAGAAGCAAGTTCATAGTCCACAAAACCAGTGTCTCTCAAGTTGCTTTACTCTTTCTTAATATCTCATTTTTCAGGTGTGGGCCAAAGGCCATACATATAAGAATAACCCTTTATATTTATTTAGTGTTCTGTGATGTACAAAGTGATTTCTGACATGCTATTTTGTTGGCCTACCAGGAGACCCCTAAGCCGAACACATTGTTACCTGTGCCAATGGTTGAGGAAACAAACCCCGAGACATTAAGTGACCTGCCCAAGCCACGCAGCATCAAAGTAGAAAGAAGCACACGCACAATGCCTCCCAAGTCTCCTGTAGGTAATGCCACTTGTAAGGTATAAGGAAGAGCACTGCTTCAAGCTACCTGGACTTAAACCCTGCCTTTTCTGTGCACAACCTCCATGCATGGCCTATGTGAACGAATCTCTCAGTCTCCAGGAGCCTCTGTTTATCACATATTAAAAGAGACAATGCAATTTCCACTGCAAATTTATTGTGAGCAATCAATGAAATGAAGTAGAAGAAAGTCTCTGTCCCCTGGTGTCTGGAGCAGGTCTAAGACGTTAGCTTCCTATCCTCTATCCGCCATCCCCAGGCCCAGTCCAGACACATTG
Organism: Carlito syrichta; assembly: GCF_000164805.1. NCBI lineage: Eukaryota > Metazoa > Chordata > Mammalia > Primates > Tarsiidae > Carlito > Carlito syrichta. Next base: position 21,855 of record NW_007247177.1, on the reverse strand, counting down.
TTCTTTCCCATTGCCCATAGCCACTGACTCAGCTGGGCAATCAGTTTATAAAGGCTGCCCATAATTCTGCCCATGTCAAGAAAAGATCAGACAGCCTTAAGGTGCATACTTTTTGACTCTTCCATAAAACTCTTTGGAAGTAGTCCAAACAGATCTCCTCAAAAAGAGGCTGTGCTTCAAATACAAATTTTAAAATATTTGAGCCAGGTTTCTATTTTTTATGATAACAAGTTCCTCAGTGTAGACATAGTTACATATATGAGGCATGGAATTTTGATCATCATCAGTGCAATAGCTGGTAGATGTTTTCATTTCTACCTTCAAGGAACTTAGAACCTAAACCAAAAGACATATATAGTAACATACATAAATCCTTAGTTATCTTTTGCTTAATTGAGTGTGGGAGCATAGCTTCTTCACTTGTCAATCTTAACTCACTGCTAAAAATTATAGTTTTTTTACTTCCTTACAAATGAGGCAACGATTATAATAACTTGTATTCAAAATACCAACAATGCTTTTTTAAATTAATTAATGGTAGACTCATACAATCAAACAGTAATGATCACTTTCTGTGGCATCATTTCTGACTACAAGTTGCAGGACTTTTGTTAACATAAAATCCCTACTCGCTGTATCCATCTCTCCTGCCTGGATTACTTCCTATCTAAATCTTGCTAGAGTATGTGTGTTTGTGTGTCTGTCTTGTCCATGTGAAAGCACATATTCTGGAGGACAGGAAGAGATGGTGAACACATTGAGAAGTATTTACTATAAAAACCTAAAAGAGTGCAGTTCATGAAATGGGTCAAATAGCACCTGATTTATTACTCTTTCTGAGCACATTTTCATCACCATCAATAATACTTCTTGGAGTACAGTCTCTCCGTGTGTGATTTCCTCTCTAGGCTTGTGAACTATGACTGCAGACTCAGCTGCAGAACAATTTTCCAAAACATTCTTAAGATAACCTCAGATCTTATGATAAACAGGTTGGTCCATCTTTTGTCAGAGACCCACAAGCACCAATTTTTGTAATCACTCCTCCATGGAATATGGTTTGCTCTGATCAATTTAATCAAAATTAACCATTAAAATGAACTAATCAGAACAACCCTGCTACTGAATCCGAAATATCTGATGAGTATTAGAACATGAAACAGGGTTTAGTCAATTAAACAGTGATTTGTTCATGGTCTTGTGCCCAAGCACATTGAATGGCTTTGGGTACTGTATTATTTGTTTTGAATCAGGTACAGAAAAGGGACAATGAATGTCAAAGAGAAGTGGGGTGGGAGTGTAAAGTAAGTGCATTGTTTTTCAGCAATGTAAAGTGGATCTTATGTTAACAAACACATAATCAGCACTGCCCCAGTTAATAGAGTTGTTGAGGAAAGGCTACAAGAACGACAAAAAAGGGACAGCAAATGATCTTCATGGAGAGACAGGAAGTGCACCATGACAATACAGTGGGATAAGAGCTATGAAAGAACAATCACAAAAGCTGTGGCCACGTGGGGGGGGGGCGTCAGGGAAGCATCACTGAAGAGGTTGAAAGGTTGAGACTGAGTCTCTGAGAATGAAAGGTTGAGTAGGAAATAGCCTGGAAGCAAAGGGAGAGAAAGAGAAAAACATTCAGGAGAGGACATGAAAGTCAAACAGCATCGTAGGTTAGGGCAAAAGGGCACAGTCTACCTGATTCTATGTATGCTGTCATGGGTGCAAGAGGAAAATGGTGAGAACTAAGGCAGGGCCAGATCTTCACAGGCCTTGACTGGCCTGCCAAAGAGAAACTTCAGAAGCATTTTAACAGATAGCAAGATTTAACTGACTTTTTGCGACATCCGGGTGGCAGCAGAGTGAAGTGTGGATTTGATATAGGAGAGGTGGCAGGCAGGGATATGTTCAGATGCTGTGGTAATGATCCTCAGCTTTCAAGGACTTGAGTCAAGACAGTCAGTGCAGAGCTGGTTACAAGCGTATATATGTTCTGGGGCTTTAAAAAGTAAGGTTACCTTTTAAAATCTAATTTTGATATAGAAAGAACATTCTTCTTTGGCATCTTACCTGGTCTGTGCATAAGAAATTTCAAGTTTTACAGTGAATTCAATGTTTAGTTTGGTTGTGTTTTTCGTCACAATGAAATAAACTAAAGCCTGGAAAGCAGAACGGAACCTTTGAGTTTCTGAGACTGACTTGACAAAGAAAGCCCCTTTAGCGCTTTCATTATTTGCTACAGAAGATATTAGAATGGCATCTCCAATTACTACACATCAAGGACATCCAACTTTTACGAGGTCTATCATTAAAAGAAACAAGACCAGGAGTGGTGACATTCGTCATCAAGGGGCAGTTTCCAGACAAGCCATGCCACTCAACCTCTGGAGAGTTTCTGAGACCTGAGCACCAGCATTATAGGGTGTGCAATTACTGACTGGCAGCCCTGCAAAAGGAAAAACAAAATATACTGCCCAACATAAAACACCCATTTGCTGTTTTGTCCATAAAAGTTGCTCCTTGGGTTGGTCTCAAAAATGTGTCACAAAAAACAGATTGTTTTTCCGGCTTACTCTTTTGCCCAGATGTCACTAAATGTTCAAATGTTCATAGTTTTGCTGTGTACTGAACAGAAGCTATTTGGTCTTTTTTTTTTTTTTTTTTTTTTGGTCCACATTACTTTTTATTCCACATTCTACCAGGTGTAGTTAAAACACATTTTTTCTTCTTAAATATGTAATCATATTGTTTTACTTTCTCTGTACAAAGCAGCACAATAAAGGGATTGTAACTGTTATAAAGAAATGTTGACTTTTCTCGCTCACTAAAGACTGTTTTCACCTAAAGGGTGTTACATATTTTTGCCCAACACAGAATAAGCACAGTGAGTTTAACCTGCTTATTCTTCAAGTTGAACACAAGGCCCATCTGTACACATATGTGTGTGCGTGAGTGTGGAGGTGGAGAGGAGATGGCTGGTACAAGAAAAAAATATGTAGGTTTTCGAATTCAAAACATAGGAATAAAAGGCCCTATGTTATATAGGTAATGACTGTGTCTCACCGTCAGGTTTTCTTTTTAATATTTCAGATGTAGGAGAATACAGCTCACCCCTCTCAGCCCTAATCTTTCACTGCACTTTAAGGAGACTTGTCTCAAATACTTGTGGCATATCTACTGGACTCAACTGTTAGTGATAGAGGTTAATGGGGAATTAAAGAACAGATACTCCATTCCCTCCAAGCTTTTATAATCTCGGGAGACAGTGTAGGATATAGATCCTTATAAAACAAGCCAGATGGAGAGCTCTGAGAGAAATAAAAAACAGTTCAGGGAAGAGATTAAAGAAAGGGAGAAAACATGCTCCCTTGCGGGAACTGGGGAATACCTTGCAGAAGAAGTAAGTTCAGACTGACTGAGAATGGGCAGATGTACTATCAATAAGAAGGCAGACGTTTCATAAGAAGGAAGAAGTGATGACAAAGTCAAAGTGTCAGGAAACAGTGTGGTGTAATGAAAGTACACCAAATAGGCACATTTAACTGGAGCATCATGCAGAGGTTGGTGGGACAGGATCCGAAGGGAAAGCTGGACCATTGTGAAGTTCTTTGGGAATACAAAAGTCAGAAGGACACATTTGAGTAAGAAATAGAGAGCCACTGAGTTTTGAGTAGGAAAATTGCTATTATAACTATGTTTAAGAAAAATGTGTCTGGCAGCCATGCATTTGAAGAAAATGGAAAAGGAAGACACCGAATAAATCAGGAAGAAGGAAGATAAGGAAGCTCTTTCTTTAGAAAACAAGTATTGAGCAGGACCCGAAGAGAAACAGTAAAATCAGAAAAGAGAAGGTGGTAGACGTGTGATCTTTTTTTTTCTGTGTCATGGTTACTGTTTCATTGTATTATGATTGGCAAAGGCACTTCTTTACATATGCAAATAAGATGGGTCCCTTGAGGAATGGCTCATCATGGAATGTTTCAGATGTAGATCATTTAGTTGATGCTGATAAATTTCCTTCAAGGGCCAGTTCACTCATTAGAATTCAGATGTCTACTAGTTACAAACTAAATTCAGTAGAATTCAGATGTCTACTAGGTATAAACTAAATCGTCTTTTATAGTGGGAACCAGGATCAAGTGAGAGGACACTATGGAATGTGGAAAGACAGAAAAAAATAAATAATTGGGAGGCTGAGGTGAGGGGATTGCCTGAGCCCGCGGGTTCGAGACCCGCCTGGGCAGCAAGACCTCATCTCTACAATAAATCAAAAAATCAGCTGGGCGTGGTAGCGCATGCCTGTAATTCCGGCTACTCGGAAGGCTGAGGCGGAAGGATCGCCGGAGCCCAGCAGGTCGAGGCTGCGGTGGCCGGGAGCGGCCACTGCACTCCAGTCTGGGCGACAGAGTGAGACTCCAACTCAAAAAAAAAAAAAGAAAATGAAATGTTACAAGAGTTTGTCCTTTGGTTAGGTATTATAGGTCCATGGAAACAAGATCTTGTTTGGGACCTAGAAGTAAGTTATACTTATTGAATATATGTATTAAATAAACTATATTAGGCAATAAAATAAGCAATTATGACCATCAGGACCCTTAAAGAGCACACCGAAGTATAAAGAATTGTATCTATAGTGGAGCATGGGAGGGCATGGCAGGATTGAATGAATGCATCTGAAGCATGCTTGAGTGCCAGAACACTCAAAAAAGTAGAGAAACACTATCTTGGAAGTATATATATTTTTAGAAGAAGATTCTACTGTGGGCACTTTTGTTTATTCAAGTTTTAGATAAAGTGTTTTTATTTTATTCTCTAAAGAAAGCCATCGTCTGACAGAGAATAGGAGTCTTGCTGAGGCAGTGTTGACAGGACTTACATGGCGAGGAGGCAGGGATCTTTCAAGAATCCAGGAAGTCTTGAGCCTAGAAGACTAATCTAAGGTGAAAAAAGGATATGACAGTGACTGTGTGCTCCTTCTCCATCTACTCTGAACAAAGCTCACCCATCTTAGCTGACTCATTTCACTTTGTATGTGCCCTGTTCCATATGCACATTTGGTAGCTGATAAAAGAAGGAACAAAAAGGAGTCGTTTTAGGTGGTGTTCAAACTTTCACAGCTGAAGACAGACATTAGAAGAACCAAAATACTGACTTCTCTTTTCATTAAAATTATCTCACTCTTTTAATTAAATTCTTCTCTCCTTGATCTCAAATGCTGTCCTTTCTCACAGTGAGTTCTAGAGACTGGTCATGTTATCTTAGTCTGGAACCTTCTTTGACTATCCCATTTTCTTCATTTATAAATGTAAATTAGAATCCCTGACCCCCAACTTTTTCCACATGGACTTAATAGGTACATTCCTTTAAGCTCTCTGTGTAATCCTTTGCGGCACAAGGATCTTTTGACTCAAGAAAAGTATGTTTTCTTCTTCATTCTCTTTTTTCTTCCTGCCTTATCTCCCATACCACCATACTAAATCTATTTCTCTACAGCGGAGCTTCTCAACCTTGGCTACACATTAGAATAATTTGGACACCTTTTAAAAATCCCAACCCATAGGCTATACCAAAGACCAATCCAATCAGGATTTCTGGGGGTGAAACCCAGGCACCAGTATTTTAAAGTTCCCCAGATGATTCCAGTGTTGCAGTCAGGGTTGAGAAGCACTGATCAACAGCAGTACCTAATTACTTCCCTGTTTCCCAAGTTAGCATTTTTTTCTTGATTTGCATGCCCATTGCATTTTCTTGGCATCAAATGCCTTCCCATATTTTGCCACCTAAAACAAAACCAAACCAAACCTGCACAACCACCAAAGTTCAACCCAAATGCCCCCCTCTCTACAAAGTCTTATCTTCTTCCTTAGTGCTGGTATGAATTTCTTATTCCTCCCTCTCACTCTCATCCAAGGGATTTGTATCTATACTTAACACATGGGACACTGGGCTTTAAACTCTAGTTTCAGACATGTCTTTCTCCTGAATGGATTTTAAGCTTTCTTAAAAGTAGGAATTTAGTCTTATTTATTTACACACAGTTAACATTCAATTACGTATTTTGAAATAAAATTAAAATTTCCAAAAATGAATGATATAAATACATCTATATCCTTCCTTTATGTATTGTGGTGATGATTTGTGCCTCCTCTTAAAAATCAGTTCTTCAGAAAAGCCATGATATCATTTCTTATAAAAATGTGGGATGTGATTTACTATTCCTGGCAACAGTTACTGCTCCTCAATGATAAACTTTGAAGTCAGTGATAACATAATTCAGCAGACATGGTGATTTCAACCTACACATGATGCCATATGGGTTTCAAGACAGCATTACTTCCTGCCCACACAAATATACTCCATGTTTTGTTTTGTAAAACTTGACTCAGATCAAAAAAATGAGAATTGGCCAAAGCCTCAAAGTCCTCCCAAGGCAATGTTTATGGGCTAAATGCCGAAAAGTGTGTGTTTGTGTGTGAGTGTTGTAAGTATAACACATGAACAAAACCCACCCCTTCTGGAAGAGACAGCTTAAATATGACCAAGACATCTTTCCTGTGTTCCAGGTGTCCCTGTCTGTCTCTTGTTTCCATTTAAACTCTGTGCTTAATTCTGTCTTAGGGTAACTGACTCCCTCTGCTAGCAAATGTGGAACAACTTGAGGGTAAATATCACATTTTACTAATTTTTATTCATGGATGGCATTTACCAATCATGGTTCCCATCACACAACAGTAGTCAAAAGACTTTTTTTTAATCACTAGTTGAACAAAAGGAAGAATCCTGAACAAATAAGGCAAAATATTGGGATGAATAGTTAGTTTCCTGACTCCAAATATCCCCTTTTGTTACCTACAGAAAGCAAGCACATTTCATGCCACACCTACAGGCACAATGGCTTGAATAGGCTCTCAATTAGATCTAAAAGCTAAAAAAAAATAATTAAATATGCCAGTGAAAATTAAACTAAATGTTATTTGATTAAGTGATATTATCTTAAAGTGTACAAAATTTGTTACAACTTTTGCCCAAAAATCTTAAGTTACAGTTAACTTCTTCTAGGGCCAGAACTAGAATGAGGCAAGTCAGGCACCTTGGGTGCAAAGTTTAAGGGATACAAAAAGACTCAGTCAAGATAAATAATATTTAATGCAATATTTTTTAAGATCAAAATGAATGCAAAAAAAATCCATGATGAATAAAATATCATAATTATAAATGAAAACAGAATTCATATGGGATAGATATAAAATATATTATGAGAATTATTATGATTAATAGTACATCAAATATACTATTATAAATATTATAAAAGCATTATTAGGCCAGGCACAATGGCTCACATCTGTAATCCTGGTGCTTTGGGAGGCCAAAGCTGGAGGATCCTTTGAGGCTAGGAGTTCAAGACTTACCTGGGCAACATAGTGAGATCTCATCTCCACAAAAAAGTTGTTTCTTTTTTTTTAATTGGAGTCTCACTCTTGTAGGCCAGGCTGGAGTGCTATAGCACACTCACGGCCACCACAGCCTTGACCTGCTGAACTACAGACACACACCACCACACCTGGCTAGTTTTTGTGATTTATTGCAGAGATGAGGTCTCACAATTGTCCAAACTAGTCTCAAGCCCCCGGTCTCAGGCAATCTTCTCGCCTCAGCCTCCCAAAGTGCTGGAATTACAGGTTAAGCCACCACGTCCACTCAAAAAAAATTTTTTTTCAATTACCTGAGCATAGTGATGCACACCTGTGTCTTAGTTACTCAGAAGACTGAGGCAAGAATGCTTAAGCCCAGGAATTCAAGGCTGCAGTGAACCATGATAGAACCATTGCAGTATACGCTGAGCAACAGAGTGAGATCTTGTCTCTAAATAAAGTTAAAAATAAGGAAGTATGATTATATAATGCTACTAATAAGACTTAGCACACAATAATAACAGCCCACAGATTTTGGTGCACATAGTTCTGAAACTATAACCAGTTATGCACAGATGTGGGCACATTATAAAAGGAAATTGTTTAACACCAATGACTGTTGTGGGGTTTTTTGTATAAAAGAAACAATTTTTCATATCAGGTCTTAATCAGTGGTCAACATTATCTAATTTGTTAGAAAAGAAATTGATACTTTTCCCACTTCAGTGCTCTAAAAAAGTATTTATCTATTGAAAGACGTATGTTTTCATTTACAGTTCATTCTTCTCTCTTTTCTTGAGTGTCTATCACTGTGCTAGGCACTCAGACTAACACTCTGGCCAGCTTAAGGCAGACTTTTTTGTGAGCAAAAATTTGTGACAGAATACTGAGGAAGGTGACAGAATACTGAGTGGAATTATTATGGAGATGGGAATGACTTCTCTCTAGGGAAAGGATATGGGACAAGTGGAAAGAAATCTCAGATCTGGGTAATGTAACAAATTGGTCAGCATGCACTGTTCAAAACTGCCTTGTTTTCTTCCCTAAGAGCCAGTTGGCAATATATACTAAATATCCTTAAAATTCTGGATAATGCTGATGAAACCTTTTCATTTCAAGAAAATTCCCTCAAAGAAATATGAACAGACATGTGTAAAGACAGCTCAACAAAAAAGTTTATTGTAATATTTTGAATAATTTAATAAAAGTAAAAGAGTAAAGCTAACTAGCCAATTATATGACAATGCTAAGATATACACATTGTGTAATGGAAGATTTTGCAGCGGCTAAGTGTGTTGGTAAGAAATTGGTAATGACATGGAGGGGTGTACACATCTACTACTCAAAGTGTAGTCCTTGGACCAGCACTCTGGGCTATCTAGAACTGTTAGACATGCAGAATCTCAGGCCCTACCTAGACCTACTGAATTGGAATCTGCATTTTAACAACTTCCCAAATGAGTCTGGTGCATGTTACCATTCGAGAAGCACTGATGTCTGCTGGTTTTTTTTTTAAGCAAAAGAAAAACACATACATTATGATTCTATTTTTTACTACCCCAAGTAAGACAAGATGAATAGAAAAAAAGGAGTTGATGGATATACATGAAAATGTGTGTCGTCATGATCTCTAGAGGCTGTGCTTTTTCTTTTCTCTTTTTCTTCACATTTTCTAAATGTTCAAGTACAAATGTGTATTACTTTTGTTATAATAAAAAATAAATTTTTATAAATGCATTTTCTTGTTGTATTTCTTTTAAAATAATCACTTTAAAAGAATCGTGGTAAGTAAACAACTTTTCTCATAAAAATTCAGGTCGATTGTACATTGAAGTTCGCAAATTTTAAAGTATGATTTTACATCGAGAGGTTTACATCCACTACCACATATTGAGTATGTGATGTGGAATATTTCTTCCTATTGCTTTCACAAGCTAATGTGTCTTTCTACTTATCTTGATCTTCTGCCTATTAAAGATATGAATATGGTTGTAGAGCAAGCCTCATCCAGGTTATGCACTCCCTCAAATAGTTCTTGGTTTCTTTTGAACGGTACCCTCTTCCCTGACGCCATCCTGAAACTGGCAAGAAATACAAAATTTCGGCTGTTGTCTTTCATTTTGTTTAGGTCTTGAAAAGGTGCCTTTCAAGAGACAAGTAATTAACATACCCAGTCATGATTAGAATGTCCTCCTTTTTCGAGTTCTGTTTTTAGTCCCATCTCCTTCCCTAGAGGACTCAGGTCAGGGCACACAGGAGCTGACAGGTTTGAAGCCAAAGCAAGAAAGGGGGAAAGATCCCCATCAGAAGAGCTGCTTGGATGAGTTCTAGGAGTGAGCACACCAAAGCGGACCCAACCCAATGAGACGGAAGGTGTCGGGAAAATAAGAAGGGCCTTCCTCCAAAGCTTGCTTACAGCAGTCCCAGCACATTCCAAGACATTTAAGCAATACAAATAATCCCATTTTAATTCAAACCATTTTAATGTGACATTTTGTTAATGAATCCATGTACATGTCCTTCGAGGAGGCGCACAGTAAATGTGCTTTGCTCGTCTCCTTCCATGGATCTTCTAGAACAAGTAGAGGAACAAGGCCTGTTCATGTAGTAGTCTAATTAAAGAAAACCTCACCCTGGTGGGTATTCGTGCTCTTCTCTGTGGGAGGAACCTTAAGCAAAAACAAGGGGAAGACAAATGAGACCAGAGAAATCACAGGTGGAAGAGATGAGGGAGATTATTGAAAAGATACTAGAAGAAAAAAACAAAAGAAAGAGGGAGTCACATTTACAGAGGATTTAAGAGAAGGCTCTTTTGTATATACCATCTCATGTAATCCTCAAAACAGACTTGTAAGGTACATGAGCTGCCTGAGATTCGGTGAGGTTGGCAACTTTCCCGACTTCACCCACCTAATGAATGGCAGAGAGAGGAATCTAAGTTTAGCCATTTCCAAAGCATATGTTCTTTCCACAATAATACACTGCCTCAAGACAAAATTCTTCTGATTATGACTCAGTCACCAAAAAACAAAATAAAAATTCCCCAAAGTGGGGCACCCCCATCCTTATTCACAGACTAACTTCCATCAGAATATTCTAGGTATCTTGTTAAAATGCAGATTCCTGGTTTCCTTCCCACATATTCGGCAGGCCTAAGTGGGGCCTAGATATTCATATTTTAAACTTTTTCCAGGTAGCTCTGATGCACAGACCACACATATGCTTGCCTAGGAATAACATAAAGCTATACATCATTGAAAGGAAACTCCTCGTCACTCCTGGAGCAAACTCTGTCTTTTCCGATCAGCAGGCCCTTTTCTTGGTCTGCTTCCATGTTTCATGGCCTGTCTCAAGACTCTCTGAAAGAGAGGAGAAGGATCTGAAGTGAGAAGGATGGAGACTAAGTCTTGGACCCGGCCAAAACTAGCGATGCTAAGGAAGGAAGGAACAGTATCTTTGAACCTCAATTTACTTTTCGATAAAATAGAGAAAAATAAGGCCTCCCTCAAACACCTCACATGGAGACAATGAGGAAAAACAAAAGACCACTTAACTCTTGACTCAGAGTTACTGATTTGACTCAGTAAATCTGAGCCAATTTGACTCAGTCTGTTACTGATTTCCCATACAGATACTCACAGTTGGGTGAGAAGTAGCGGTCGTAAAAAGTTAAAAGAGCCTGGACTTGAAGTCAGATGTGAGTCAGAATTGACCCCACCTCTCACCATCTGAGTAACCTTGAACACATAACCTCCCAGAGCCCCAGTTTTCATTTGTGTAAAAATAGAGTCACAGACATGCATACCCAATTGTGGGAATGGAAGTAACCAAAACATCCATCCACAGGGGATGCTTTGTCCATGCTGTCAGAGAGACGTGCCTTCTCTTCGACGCTGGGTTCCTCAGCCTCCCTCCTGCCCTCACTCACTCACGCCTGAGAATGTGCTGTGACCTACCTGAGTGGTCAACCTTGACCCAGCTTCACTCTTCATTTTGGGGATGGTTCTAGGTTCCACAATAGGATCTATACACTCAAGTTCAGTCATAACAAATCTTTTGACTAGTCGCCTAAAATCCCAATTTCTGGTCTACAGTAAATTTGTGGCCTCTATATGCCAACTATTTGTTTTCCTTCTCAAACTGTTCAGAATCCAAGGGTAGGGGGCAGAGAAAGAGGAACACGATTTATTGGTCCCTCAAAATTCTAGCAGATATATTGAAAACTATGTAGCTACAAACAAACAACAGCAACAACAAAGATATGAAGCCAGATGTGCTTACTATCACTTTAATTATCTTAAGATATGCTGTTAACAGAAAACTGTCAGGTCCAGAACAATGTATTTAGGGTACTCCCATCTGTATAAAAACACAGGATGCCTAGACAGAGAAGTGTACATAAATTTAATTAGGAAATTACCAGGAAAATATACAAGAAATATTTTACTTTGGTTTCTCTTGGGGATAGACTGAGAGTCAGAGGTGAGGAATTACTTTTCATTATATATGCTTTAATGCACTTACTGATGTTTTTTAATTTATTTAAAGGTGTGTGGTACAATTCAGGATTAGATATACAAGTGGACATCATACAGGTAAAGTTTGGGCCTTCCTTTGACATTTTAACTTTTAGTTACACTTATCTTACTTTTTAAATTAAAAATACAAGAAGTACACATCCCTCTCATTGTGGTGTTGAGGTGTAAACAAATATTGCATAGGTGAATAAAACCTGCATAGTAGAGCCAATAAATTTAATTTCTTCTCTTCATCTTTCTACCTGAAAGTCAACCTTCCCTTGATAACAGTACTATTTGGAGATTCTTGCAGGTCACTTTCTTACAGCACTGTGCTCTGACTCCCCTTAGCCTTAGCTAGGTCCCCAGTCATAAAAGGCTCTCCCTACCAGAAAACAAGCTACAGGACAGTAAGGGACCAAGGAACTGTAGCCCTCCCAGCACCCAGTCCCACCTCTTTAACATAACGGTGAGTCAACACATGCTTACAACACTGAAGAACACGCAAGGCTGTTAGCGTCCAAGTCAATCATCTACCCTAATTGCCATGGAATTGAAGTTGGGACAAAGAAATCTTTTGGATGACTCCACCAAGCAGGAACCACAGCTTCAAAGAGCAGCTGAGGCTCCCTGGCAGAACACAGACTCAGCATGTGACATTATGTGCACAATCACCACACGCAAGTCGCTCCCAACCACCATGATCTCCCAACACGATATTTTGAGTGGAAACATATGGCTAACACAAAACAAGTCTGACTTTTGCTTTCTCTTTGTGTTTGGTGAATATTTATTCATCTGAGTTGAAGAAAACGTAAAACAAAAATTACCAAAGCAAGAGAAAATGAGCTCCAAGCTTCTTTGAAGTTTTTTACCTTGAGCATGGTTACAAAGTTATGCATTCGTATTGCAAGCTGAAAAGCTTGGCTAGTATCCATCTTGAATAGTGGAGGACTCTGGCTGGAAGATCAGGAACTCGAAAGTCAGACAGAATCTGTTCAAATCTTGACTCTATCCTTGGCAAGTCTGTGATTTACCCTCTCTAAACTTTGGTTTCCACTGTTCTGAAATGAGAATAATACTTCCCTTGAGGGTGCAAATGGAATAATATCTTTAAAGTATCAGATACATGTTTTGTATATGGTAATACTGATTAATATCAAAAGTAATTTATAGAAAATAATAGAATTGAGTATGATTTTAATAATCTGTTCAGTTATTCAACTTGCCTTTTTCCCTGGTCTATGATCTTCTAGAAGGTAGTAACTTTCCTTTGTTCATTTCTTATGACCCTACCAGGGAGCACATTGTCTTGCTATATCATTCTCCAGTAAAAGAATGAATGAATGAGAAAGAGAATTGGAAATAACTTCAAACCATGCTAACCAATGTTACTTTCAACCACTCCCAACAAAACAGAATAAAGTTTGTTTTCTCTTTCTTTTTAAAAACCATACTCAATACCAGAAGGAAAAACATCAGGCCAATTGCATGGAAAAAAGTATTCATTCCTTCAAGTTTTTTTTAAAAGGATGAGCTAGAATCATGCTCCTTGAGTTGAGAAATCAAATTCTCAGAAAGCACTTCTCAGTGATATGTAATTTAAATCTCCCTACTTCTAACCTAGGTCTGCTTTTTAGAGGTCAATTTATGTTTTTGAATAACTTGCCTTGGGACACAGAAAAGGAAATTTGCAAAAATAATTAAAGCATAAAATCAGATCTTGCTCAACAGAGTTTGCCATGGAGTGCTGGTTATTTGTTTTTTGTTTTTGTTCCTGTTTTTTTTTTTTTGAGTTGGAGTCTCACTCTGTCGCCCAGACTGGAGTGCAGTGGCCGCTCCCGGCCACCGCAGCCTCGACCTGCTGGGCTCCGGCGATCCTTCCGCCTCAGTCTTCCAAGTAGCCGGAATTATAGGCATGTGCTACCATGCCCAGCTGATTTTTTTTTATTTATTGTAGAGATGAGGTCTCGCTGCCCAGGTGGGTCTCGAACCCGCGGGCTCAGGCAATCCACTCACCTCAGCCTCCCAAAGGCGCGGGATTACAGGCTGAGCCACCGAGCCCGGCTAGAGTGCTGGTTATTTGAATTGCTCAAATATACACTAAACATCCATCTGCCAGATGATAGCAGACACAGAAAAATTCAGCATGAGTAGCACATGCTCCCTCTTCCACAAATATTAGCTTGCTACCTAATAAAAATAACTGCATTTTCCTTCTCTACTTTTATTTCTTTAAATTTATGTCTTTTGTTAACCTTTTTTAAACAGCTACCTAAACCCCTCCTCTCTCATTAACCCACATTTATAATAGAATTCTACATAATACCAAAGATGATTTTTAAAATTCTTATAAAACAATACGCATTTACTTTGCTATCCAGTTTTGCTAAGATATAGACATATGACTTATAAGTGCCTTGAATACCTGCAAAACATCTAAGTGTTAGCCTGTGTATTTTTTTAAATTCATGCACTTAAAAGCAAAATAACATTTATTTTCAAACATGCCAAAATACATTGTAGTATCTATTTCTTCAAATTATAAATGGATTTTTAATGGAATATGATTTGTATAGCATTTACAGTCAGATGCATATACTTGTGTAAATGCCACATTCCTAACAAGATATAAACTTTCCAATCTCCCCAGAAAGTTTTATCCTGGCCCATTACAGTCAGTCCCTACCCTCACACTCTCCAGAGGCAGCCACTGTTCTGATTTGTATCATTCTATATTTTATTTACCTATTCTAGAACTTCATATTAATAAATTGATACAGTATGTACTCTTCATAGCTTGCTATTTTTGCTCAGTACCATGTTTTTAAAGTTCACTCATGTTTCTGCCTGTATCAGTAGTTCTTTATTGGTGGGTAATATTCCATTATATGGATATATCACTATTTGTTTACCCATTCTTCTGTTGATGGATGTGTAAGTTAATTTTTGTTGTGGGCCATTATGACTGAAGATGTTATAATTATCCTTACGTAGTTTTATAGTAAGTCTTGAAATGAGATAGTGTAAATCTTTTTAAATATTATTTTGGCTGTTTTAGGTCTATACAAGTTTTACAATCAGATTGTCAGTTTCTACCAAAAAAAAAAAAAGTTTCTGGATCTTGATTACAATGGCAAGGAATCTGTAGGAAAATTTGTGGGAATTTTACATCTTATAAATACTGAATCTTCCAATTAATAGATATGGTATATCTCCCTAGTTATTTTATATATCAACATTTTCACTTTCATGAGCAAAGTAGTTTTCAATGTCATGGTTTTGCATATTTTGGCTTAAATTTATCCCTAAGTAGTTTGTCATGCAATTGTAAGTGGCATGGTTAAAAATAATCTTCAAGTTGTAGATGATGTGTAAAAATACAATTGATTTTCATATATTAACATGTATCCTAGAGATATTACCAACCTTATTCATTAATTCCAGTAACTTCTGGAGATTCCTTTGAATTTGCTATAAACACAAATCATGTCATCTGAGAATATAGATCATTTTACTTCCTTCTTTCTAATATGTATGACTTTTACTAATTTTTCTTGCCTTATTGCATTGGATAAGAACTCTATTACAATGTTGAGTAAAAGTAGTAGGATAGCCTTATCCTGATATTATGATAATAGCACCTAGTCTTTTATCATTAACATCAGGCTAGTTTTGAGCCTCCCACTGGGCTTCATTTTGCCTGAGTTAGGATCAGGTACCCTTATTGATGTTATGTGACCCCACCCCTCCCCTGGCAGTGTCCCACTACTGCCAATCTCTTTTTTGTAGTATTATGATAGATGATTCCACTTATGAGTGAGAATATGTGATACTCAGATCTTTGTTTCTGTGATAGATCACTAAGTGTGACAGACTCCAAATTCATCCAAGTTGCTGCAAAGTCCATAATTTTGTCCTTTATAGCTGCATAATAGTCCATTGTGTATATGTACCATATTTTTTTATCCAGTCCAGTTTCAGTGGGCAGCATGGTTGGTTCCATGCTTTTGCTATTGTGAATAGTACTGTAATATACATCTTTTTTGTGGAATGATTTGAGTTCCTCTTGGTATATTCCCAGAAGGGGAGTTGCTGGGTTGTATGGAAGGTCAATTTCTAGTTTAGTGATCACCACACTATTTTCCATAGAGGTTGACAAAAACAACCACAAATAGCCAAGACAACCCTCAGCAAAATATACAAAGCAGGAGGTACCACAGTTCCAGACTTTAAACTTTATTATAAGGTTAAAATAATCAGAACAGTCGGGTATTGATACAAGAACAGGCATACAGACCAGTGGAACAGGATGGAGATTCCAGAAGCAAAACTTCAGTTTCTCAACCAACTCATCTTTAACAAAGCCTTCACCAACAACCATTGAGAAGAAGAGAACATTTTCAGTAAACAATGGTGAGAAAACTGGCTGATCACATGCAGAAGAATGGAACAGGACCCCACCTATCCCCATACACAAAAAATCAACTCTATATGGATCAAAGACCTAAATGTAAAACCTCAAACTATAAGAACCTTAGAAAACACAGGAGACCTCCTTACAGAAAGTGGAATAGGCAACCAATTCCTGATCAAAACCCCAGATGTCTATACCATAAGAGATAAGATAGACAAGTGGGACCTCATCAAACTGAAAAGCTTCTGCAAAACAAAAGAAACCATCAAGAGAGCAGAGAAATATTTACCAAGTGTATATCAGACAAAAATCTAACATCCACGATCTACATAAATATTTTTTATTAGATTAAGGAAGTTACCTTCAATTCCATTTTTCTATGAAGGTTATATATTTATTTTATTCAAAAATATGTTTTGAGTTTTGCCAATGCTGTTTATTGAGATGATCATATGACTTTTCTGCCTTTTTTTAACATAAAGAAATATACTACCATTTTAATATTAAAGTATTCTTATATTCCTAGTGTAAACTCACTTAGTCATGATGTATTATATTGTCTATTAGTTGACAGATTTGACTTGCTAACACTTTGTTTAACATTTTAGTCTCTAGATTCATGAGGCATATTAATATGTAATGTATTTTTTCATGTTTTTGTGTTATTTTGGTATAAGGTTTATACTGGCCTCATGAACAAAGTTAGTAAATTATGACATCTCTATTTTTTGAAAGACCTTGTGTTTGATGGTTACTTAGGTTTTTCTTACATTTGATGGAATTCACAATGGAAACTATCAGAGAATGGAGTTTTTCTTAGGAATGTTATTATATTAAATTTGGATTCATTCATCTATGCAAGTTTTATAATTTGTCTTATACTAATATTGAAAATATTTCAAAGAATTTTTGTCATATCTAAATTGTTATATTTATTACTTAAAAATTGTTTATAATATTCTATTGCCATCTTTTTAATGTCAATAGAGTCTGTAGATATTTCATATTTAACTCTGGACATTTGCAATTTGTATTTTTCTTTCTTCTTTTCTTAAACAATCTAGCCAGTAATTTATCAACTTTGTTGATCTTTTCAAATAATCAATTTTTTGTACCATTCATTTTACCTATTGCTTGTTCACCATTTTATTGATTTTTTTCTTTTATCTTTATTATTTTCTTTCTTCTACTTATTATGTGTTTAATTTGCTCTTCTTAGTTTAGCTTCTTTAAGATAAAAGCTTAGGGCATTGATTGTATATCATTGCTATTTTCTAATGTTTCCCTTTGAGGACTTTTTTCATTCAGGGAGACAAAAAAAGTCACTCAGGGCACGATTGGGCAAATAAGGAATTTAAAGCAATGCATTTTTTGCTAAACACTATTTTAATGGCATCTTATAAATTTTGACATACTGTTTCACTATAATTTAGCATAAAAATTCACAATATTAGTTTTAATTTTCTCTTTGATTAATGGGTTATTTAGATGTGCATCTCTTAATATAGAAATGCTTGGAAATTTTTAAATTTTTGTTATCAATTCCTAATTTTATTTCACCTGGTGTCAGATAGAAACAAATAAAGTTACTGTTAAATTTATGACTTAGCCGGGCTCAGTGGCTCAGCCTGTAATCCCGCACCTTTGGGAGGCTGAGGTGAGTGGATTGCCTGAGCCCATGGGTTTGAGACCCGCCTGGGCAGCAAGACCTCATCTCTACAATAAATGAAAAAATCATCCGGGCGTGGTAGCGCGCCCCTGTAATTCCAGCTACTCGGAAGGTTGAGGCAGAAGGATCGCCGGAGCCCAGCAGGTCAAGGCTGCGGTGGCCGGGAGCGGCCACTGCACTCCGGTCTGGGTGACAGAGTGAGACTCCAACTAAAATAAATAAATAAATAAACAAATAAATTTATGACTTGCTTTACAGACTATCTACTTTTAGAAAACAAAAAACAGCACATGTTTTATCTTGTAAATGTTATGTTTGTTTGAAAATAAGATATATTCTACAGAAGTTGAATGTAATTTCTTATAAATACAAAGGAGAACCAAAAAACCCCAGAATTTATGTATTTAAAAAAATTGTATATCACGTCTTGCATTTTTAAACTTCAGTCACCTTCAAAGTATTCTCTGTTTGATGAAATACACCTATCAAGATGCTTTTTTCATTGCTCAAAACAGTCATGCTCTTGTCAATTTTGATGCCTTTTAGTGCTTCTGCCATTTTTCTTTTTGTTTCACCTCTTCCACATTGGTAAAATATTTCCCTTTAAGAACTTTTTTCATCCAGGGAAACAAAAAAAATCACTCAGGACAAGATCAGGTAAATAAGGAAGGTGGAGCAGGGAGATCATGCCGTTTTTGGTAAAAAAAACTGTTGAACCTTCAGCCTGGTGTGGGTAGGTACATTGTCATGGTGAAAGAACCAATCACCTGTCTGCCACAATTCAGAAGGCCTCTTCTGCAAATCATGGAGCACAACAATGCTAGCTGGTATACTAATGCTGATGGGTTCCTAGAACACTTACTTAGTGTGGGAAGCCTGTACTACAAAGGGCCCACCATACTAAAGATAATTCCAATGGGGGGGGGGGTCGCCCTGGTATTGGTTATGTTCATTTAATTCATAATGTTTAAATCTCTTTATCTTTGTTATTTTTGTAGGCTTGTTCTAGCAATTACTAAGAAAAGATTATTAAAATATGGAAGTCAAGTTGTGAATTTATTTATTTCTCCATTTAATTTAGCCCATTTTTGCCTCATGTATTTTGAAGTTCTGTTATCAGTTGCATAAACATTTGGAATTGGGGAGAGAGTGACATCAGCAAGATGGTGGAATAGGAGGATCTAGGCTTCACTCCCTCCTACAGAAATATTAACTAGCAACTATTTTCAGACAAAAACACATTGATGAAAAACCCAGAACATGGGAATAATGCAGAACCACCTGCATTTTTCATGAAACTGAATAAAAATTAACATTGAAAAAGTAGGAGTCATGGTCTCACTTTGACAGGGTCACCCCTTTCCCTCCCGCAAGTTGGTACATTGCCACACAGAGAGGATTCCCTGGGGCCTATGGTATTTACAGTAGGAAAATAGAACCGTAGAAGCAGGCATCCAGCTTCTCCATCATTCCAAGATGCTTCCCAGGAAGCCCACTTCATTCTCACCTCATGGGGAATGGGGAATATAAAGGGAAACTGCATAACTAGACCACCTGGAGTCAGATAGAAACAAAGCAAGGAGGTAGAGCTCACAGAGGCCAGCATGCAAATTTTGGTGAAAGTTCAGTGTATACAACAGTAATGCTGGATTACAGGTATTAGCTAACAGCATAACCCACCCACAGAGTTGAACTGTTGACTCTCAGAAGTGGTAGGAAGTGCTACTTGGCTTGAATCCACAGATGGCAAGCCTCCAGGCCCAGTCTCAGACCCTATCCCAAGACCCTTGCCAGAGACAAAGAAGGCACTCCAGCAAATTTCCAAAACAGGAAGCCATTAGGTAAGCATCTGAGAGCTTAATCAGTGCTCCTTACTATCTCAAAGCTCGTCTCCAGATCCTACCCAGGGACAAAGACAAATCTCAACTATGCATTTTTACTGAGCATAACAGTTGGTTCATCCATCCTGATCCACTGTTAAATTACTTGGGGCCCTTCCTGCAACCCTGTCCATCTGCTGAACTCCAACAGCAATATTTTCTGGCCAAAGAAAACATACTGTGGTCCAGCCAGATAAGAGGCAATTGTAGTGTCCATACAGCAGTTCAGCCTGATAGCACAACTCAGTTAATGTTCTTGCCAGATAGAAGAGCCCAGTCAGGTACCCAACCTGAATTCAAGAGACCTAATCTATGTATAACAGCATTCTAAAAGAAGAAAAAGGGCCAGAACAATATTTTTAAAAATGATTATGTAAACTTCTCTGATCTCAAGGAAAAAAGTCAATATCCAGGTAAAGTTCAAATGTCACCAATTCATTTCTACCGAAAGATGATTTCACCAAGATGCATAATAATCAAACTATCAAAAATTAAAGACAAAGAAAAAGTTCTGAGAGCAGCAGGAGATAAGAGAAATACATTGCATACAAAGGAGTCCCAATATGACAGTCAGCAGAACTCTCAGCAGAAACTGCTGGCCAGAAAAGAGCAAAATAATATACTTTAAACACTAAAGGAAAGAACTACCAAACAAGAATACTTTAATCAGCAAAACTGTTTTTCAGCAATGAAGGAAAAATAAAAATTTTTTCAGACAAACAAAAGCTAAGGAAGTTCATCATTAATAGACCTACCTTACAGGAATAACTAAAGGGGGTTCTTTAAACTGAAACAAAATGTTGCTAATTAGTAACATAAAACTTCTAAAAGCACAAAACCTAGTGGTATAAGTAATATAGACAATATTTAGAATATATTATGACCATAATGGTGATGTATAAATTAATTTTATCCCTAGTATGAGGGTTAAAGGAAGAAATTACTAATAACAACTACAGTTAAAATAGTCAAGAGATACATATTACAAAATGATATAAATTCAGGCATCGAAAACATAAAATGAGGGGAAAATAAAAGTATAGAGTTGCTGTATGCAAAGCTAAGCTGTTATCGGCTTGAAATAGGTTGTTATAAGTGTAAGATGTTTTATGTAAGCCTTATGATAACAAAAATTAAATAAAATATTCAAAACATACCACCATAGGAAGTCATCAAATCACAAAGGAAGACAGCAAAAGAGGAAAAACAAAGTGTGTTCAAAGCAACCAGAAAACAATTAACAATTGGCAATAGACAACTCTTACCTATCAATAGTTGACATGAATGTAAGGATTAAATAGTCTAATCAAAAGACACACATAGATTGAAAGTGAAGGAATACAAAAAGATATTCAAAGCAAATGGAAACCAAAAGAGAGCAGAAGTAGCAATATCTATATTAGACAAACTAGACGTTAAGTCAAAAATTATAAAAAGAGACAAAGAAGGTTATTATGTAATTCATCAAGAGGATATAACAATAATAAATATATATGCATCCAACTATGGGGCACCCAAATATATAAAGCAAATATTAAAGGATCTGAAGGGAGAGGCACATTGCAATGCCACAATAGTAGGAAACATCAATAAATCACTTTCAATATTGAGGAGATTAATCAGACAGAAAATTAATAAGGAAATATTGATCTTGAACAACACTCTGGAATAAATGAATCTAACAGATATATACAGAACATTTCATCCAACAACAGAATACACACAGAACATCCTCTAGGTTAGATCATATATTAGACCATAAGACAAGTCTTAGCAAATTTAAGATTAAAATTATATCAAGTATCTTTTGTGACCGCAGTGGCATGAAACTAGAAATGAGTAACAAGCTGGGCTCGGTGGCTCAGCCTGTAATCCCACGCCTTTGGGAGGCTGAGGTGAGTGGATTGCCTGAGCCTGCGGGTTCGAGACCCACCTGGGCAGCGAGACCTCATCTCCACAATAC
>NW_007247176.1:5653-6383 GCF_000164805.1 Carlito syrichta | reverse complement strand
TTTGGGCTTTTATTTTGGTGATCTGGATTCTTCTGCTGAAATTAGGGTTTTTGTGGTTTTGCTTTTCCAGCTTCTTTAGGTGGCTTATTAGGTTGTGAATTTCTGGTCCTTTCATTTTCTTCATGTGTGTTTGTAGGGATATAAATTTTCCTCTTACTACAGCTTTCAGGGCATCCCAGAGATTTTGGTAAGATGCTTCTTCATTTTCATTTGTTTCCAGGTATCTTTTGATCTCTGTTTTGATTTCATCATTGACCCAGGAGTTGTTTAGCATCATGCTGTTTAGTGTCCATGTCTTTGTGGGTTTTGGGGGGACTTTGTTGGTGTCAATGTTTATTTTTATTCCACTGTGGTCCGCGAAGGTGCATGGTAGAATTTCAGTCCTTTTAAATTTGCTTATGCTTGATTTATGGCTGAGTATGTGGTAGATCTTAGAATATGTTCCATGTGGTGATGAGTAGAATGTGTATTCTGTGGTCTTTGGATGGAGTGTTCTGTAGGTATCAATTAAGTTCATTTGGTCCAAAGTCACATTGAGGTTCTGGATCTCCTTGCTGATTTTTTGTCCTGATGATCTGTCTAGCGTTGTGAGTGGGGTATTAAAGTCCCCAATTATGATGGTGTTAGAGTCAATATCTTTCTTTAGTTTTTCCTAGAAGCTGCTTTATGAAAGTTGGTGCACCTATGTTGGGTGCATATATGTTTAGGATAGATATTTCTTTGTTGATGG
>NW_007247176.1:0-5123 GCF_000164805.1 Carlito syrichta | reverse complement strand
TTCTGTCTCAGAGAGTCCGATTCTTAGGTTAGTCCTCTTGAGGTAATCACTCATCTCTTGAAGGTTTTTTCCTGTCTTTTTGAGCTTATTTTCTGTGTTTTTAGGAGTTTGGGTTATTTCTATATTTTGGTCCTCAAGCTCTGAGATTCTTTTTTCTGCTTGGGTAATTCTGCTTTCCGTGCTTATCAATTTGTTATTTATTTCATTCACAGTATTCTTTATTACTGTTATCTCAGATATCAGCTCCTTCCTAGTTTCTTCTTGTGTCTCCTTAATTATTTTTAGTCTCTCCATTATTGTTTTGATATCTACATTTGCAGTTTGAGATCCTTCACTCTGGAGGCTTTCCATTGTTTGCATTCCAAAGTCAGTTTTCTCAGTGTCTGCTCTCCCAGGTGTCTGGGAGAGACCCATACTCTTCTTTTGGTTTTTCTTCATTTCTGTAGATTTTTCTCCCTTCCCCCTTTCCCTCCCCCTCTTCAATTCTGTTTTTGAGGGAAGGTGGGGTTGCTTTTATTTCTCTTCTGCAATGACCTGTTCTTCCTTATGAGGGTCTTCTGGCTTTGTTCACTTTTCCCTCTGCCTTACAGTCTGTCTATTCAGCAGTATGCAATCTCGGTCCCTAGATTTAAAAAGGGGACATATAAAAGAAGAAAATAATGGAGGAGAGGGGTCAATAGGGAGTTAGAAAGAGAGAAGTGCAAGAGGGAAAACAGATATACATACCAACTATCAGGTGAGAAAGAGACACAGGGCCAGGAAGAAGTGAAGAAAGACACATAAGAAAGATTCCCTAAGGAGTACTGATAGCTACACAGAGACAGGCCAATAAAATCGAGAAACAGTGTAAGTCAGAAGATAAACATCAGATGTGATCTAAACCAACAGTTACAATGATAAAATCATAAGTCAAAATAAGTGAAAGAGAGAAGTGCGAGAGGGAAAACAGATATACATACCATCAGGTGAGAAAGAGACTCAGGGCCGGGAAGAAAGACAGGTAAGAAAGATTCCCTAAAGAATACTGATAGCTACACAGAGATAGGCCAATAAAATCAAGAAACAGTATAAGTCAGAAGGTAAACACCAAACGTGATCTAAATCAACAGTTTCAATGATAAAATCATAAGTCAAAATAAGCAATCAGACTAGAGTCACTTCTGTGAGCTTTGATTCCAGCCTCTCCCTTTTGTTTTTCGTTGAAGCATAGGGGTGGGGCTTTGTCTCCTGTTTCACGCTGTTGCCTTAGGAACTGAGGTAAAGTTTGTTGATAGATGGGCGGGGCAATGGAAGTCTCTGCCTGGAGAATAGCAAGGTAGTTTACCCAGATCTGTTTTTCTCCACTTGTCTGGTTCCCCTGGCTTGGGGTCTCTCACTGAGTGCCTCAGCCAGGATGGGCCCAGAGTTCCAGAGCTCCAAAGCTCCAAAGGGCAGCCAGTGGGTGGCAAGAGTGGCTCTGGGTCCCCCACAGGGTACTTCAGCCAGGAATGGGACCGGTGTCTCTGAGGGACGGGCGCCCAGAGCCTCCCTGTGTGACCGGCGGTGCCGGGTGCCGGGCTGGAGACAATGCAGCCAGGGAGAGAGCCAGAGGGGGCAGTGACCCAAAACTCTCCTGCACACAGTGGAATAGCAGCAGCAGGAGGCTGCAATATCTGGCCTTAGGAAATGAGGTAAAGTTTGTTGATAAGTGGGCGGGGCAATGGAAGTCTCTGCCTGGAGAATGGCGAGGCAGTTTAAGCAGATTTGTTTTTCTCCACTTGTCTGGGTCCTCCGGCTTGGGGACTTGCACTGAGTGTCTCAGCCAGGGTGGACCCGGAGTTCCAGAGTTCCAAAGTTCCAAAGGGCAGGCGGTGAGTGGCGAGAGTGGCACTGGGCCCCCTACAGAGTACTTCAGACTGGAATGGGACCAGTGTCTCTGAGGGGCGGGCACCCAGAGCCTCCCTGTGTGACCGGTGGCTTGGTGCCGGGTGCCCGGGCTGGAGACAATACAGCCAGGGAGGGATCTGGAGGGGGCTGGGACCGGAGACTTCCACACATGCAGTAGAACAGCAGCAGTGGGGGGGGGCCGCAATATCTGGCCCTGCGTGGGACTGAAGTTCCTGGACATGGCACCAGCACGGTTGATGGTGGGCTGGGGAATAGGGGAAGAGAAGTAATAGCCTTTTTGGGAACTCACGTTCAGAGAATCTCACCAGTTCACCTATGCCATCGCCATCTTCCCTCTCCTCCTCCTTTTCTTAACAGTAAACTTTTTTAAAAAGCTTCATTGAGCTTTAACTTACAATTGTAATTCACTCATTAGACACTTTCAATTCAGTACGTATTAACATATTCATGCAATTGTGCGATCATCACCAAAGTTTCATTATAGAACGTTTTTGTCACCTCCAAATGACACCCAGTACCCATTAGCAGTCAATCTTCTTTCTTCCTCCATATCATATTTTTAGGTAAACATTAATCTACTTTTTGTCACTATAAATTTGCATATTTTGGGCATTTTATTTAACTAGACTAATACAAAACGCACTCTTTGTGCGTGTATGTGCTGGCTCTTTTATATAGTAGAATATTTACCAGGTTATATTTTCACCCATATTGCAGCATGTGTCAGTACTTTATTCTTTTTATTAGTCAATAACATGACACTGTATAGATATACCATATTGTATTTATCCATTCATCAGTTATTGGACATTTGAATTGTTTCTACTTTTTTGATCATTATTAATAATGCTAGAATGATCAACTAATTTTGGGGGGGGAGGAGTTTGTGAAGAATGGCACTACTTCTTTTTAAAATAATTGGTAAATATTACAGAATTTTTCCATCTTTTCAAAGTTATCTACCATGCTGCCATACCTTTTTAAAATAAATTATAGATATGTAGGGTACAAGTCAGCATTAGTTACACAAGCAGGTCTCATGAAGGTGAAGTTTGGACCTCCAACTGGCCTTCACTTCCCCTGGTTTAGGACCCAGTACTCTCTGATGCTACATGTCTCTCCTTCCCTCTCTCCCCTGACAGTGTTCATCAACTGCTAATCCCTCTCTTGCGCTATTGTGATTAATGTTCAGGTCCATGCAACCAAACCCTCAGAAGTGGACTGGATGAAGAAAATGTGGACCATACATTTTTTAACAGTATTTTTTTATGGTCCTTTTAATTTTTGTCAGGTAAATCATGATTTCTCCTATTTCATTCTTAATATTTGCAAGCGAGGTTTTTGTTTTTTTTTTTTTTAACAAGTATAGCTAAAGGTTTGTCAGTTTTGTTCATCTTTTACGGGACCACCATTTTGTTTTGTTGACTTTCTCTATCATTTTTTTCTGTTTTATTTTTCTTTAATTTCTATTCTGGTATTTGTTATATTTTCTTCTGCTTGCTTTTCATTACGATCTCATCTCCAACTCCTTGGTTATTTAAGAGAGTACTTCCTATTTTTATATATTTGTGCATTTCCCAAATTTTCTTCTATTTTTAATTTCTAATTTAATTCCATTTGGAGTACAGATAAACTTTATGTGATTACAAACATTTTGCATTTTTTGAAATTTTTTTTTCTTGATATATGACCCTCTTAGCATTATAGCATATTCTTCTTTATCTCCAATAACATTTTTCTTTGTTTAAAACTCTATTTTTTTCTGATATTAGTATAATCACTCCAGCTCTCTATTTTTGTTTGCATCGTTTATCTTTTCTGTATTTTTAATTTTAGCCTGTTAATATCTTTGTATCTGAAGTGTTCTCATAGAGACAGCATATATTTGGACTTTTTTGTTTAGATTTTTTGTTTAAAAGTAAGGTTTATTAGATAAAGAAGAGAGGAAAGAAAGGGAGACATGCCAGAGTTGACATGAGTGAGAGAAACCACCTTGTTTTGTTTTTAATACATTCTCATAATCTCTGCCTACAGATTGGATTATTCAATCCATTCACATTTAATAATAATAAAACTTTGTTGGTGATGGTCTTGAGCTAGTGTCTCACCCTGTCACCCAGGCTAGAGTGCGGTGAGATAGTCATGGTTCACCACAGTTTTGACCTCCTGGGCTCAGGCAATCCTTCTGCCTCAGCCTCCTAAGTAGCTGGAACTACAGGCATGCACCACCATGCCCAGCTAATTTTTGTAGAGACAAGTTCTATGTTTCCAGGGCTGATATCAAACTCCTAACCTCAAGCAATTTTCCCACCTAGGCCTCCCAATGTACTTGGATCACAATTGTGAGCCACCACACCCAGCCTAATATTATTATTGATATGATTGGATTAACTCTAATTTTATTTAATTTTTTGTATGTCTCACATCTTTCCTTCTGTTTCCCCTGTATGTTTTCTTTTGTAGTAAATGACTATTTTCAAGTGTAAATTTTCTAGTGTAAATGCAAACAATTTCTAGTGTAAATTTTCTATTTCTGTTTTTACTGTATCTTTGGGGTTTTGTTTTTTTAAGTGATTGATTTAGTATTTACAATTCTGTACATATTTTAAACTATCAGAATCGACTTCAGAATCTATTAACTTAATTCCAAGGAGATATAGAAAAACACTATTTTCATATATCCACATGCCCCTTTTCCTTTTTTGTGTTCTTTTTCTGTGCAGTTCTCATGTCATGTGAGCTATATCCATCTTTGTCTTCCAGATTCCTAACACTGTTTTGTCAAGTCAACCAGTCTTTTGGCTTCTGCCTGGGCTTTCCCTCTGGTGCAGCAAACTGGAAGCTCTTTCTAGGCAGTAAACACATTTGTAAGGCATGCCTCACTTATTTCATGTCTTTCAGGGATCACTGTTTTTTATTTCCTTAGGTTTGATGTCTTAAAAACCATTGCTTCATGTATTTTGGCCATTTTAATTATTGTTTCAGGTGGGAGAGTAAATCCAGGCCTCATTACTTCATCCTGGCCAGAATTGTAAGTTGTCAGCAATATTATTTTATTTTATTATGCTGTCAATATTATTTTATTTTTATTTTGGAAAATGTTAACATTTATTACTGATAGCATCACATAGTTAATTAAACTAGTTATTTGTTGTACATAATGACACCTTCGCTAGACTGCGTGCTCTAGGATTTGAGATGATCTGCTATTTGGCACACCCCAAAGATTGAGATCC
>NW_007247175.1:2156-5470 GCF_000164805.1 Carlito syrichta | reverse complement strand
CTGTCCATCACCTGATGTCAATACCTGCATTTACTGGTTCTTTCAGGATGACGTACAGCAGACCATGACCCATCACCTTAACAACCTTTCCCCATCAAAGAGAAGGACTAAAAGGATTCAAACACAAACAGCCAGTCACCACTGCCTTACTGGTCTCTGGTGTGGCCATGTGCTCTTTGAGTTATCACCATCACTATGTCTTCTGGCTTTGGCCCCCTTCCCTACCTTGGGGAGGGGAATCTCCTCTTTCTTTCTCTCTCTAATTTACTTTTAAAATAAACTATATTTTCCAATCTAACTTCTGTGCAATTCTTTGCATCTTTCACATGGCACCAGATCACACACCAGACACCCACATTCCTAGCAGTCCTGACCTAACATTTGGAGGTCCCGCTGGGACTATGACTAACAGGTCCCTACATCTAGAAATGCCTAAACAAGATTTACCTCTGGACTTCATCAGTTTACAGGATCCATTGCATTTTAATTTTTGCTTATTTGAAAAAGTACTAACATAATCGGTGCTTGTCACTCTAAAGATACCAAACAACCACTGAGTGAGAGCTTTCTGAAAACCTTTCACCAAGCACCAGCTTTTAAACAGTTCATGCAAAAGGACTAATTTCCAAACAATTAGAGCACAAGCCCTTAAAGGCCAGAACTCCAGCTTCAGAGTATTTCCCATAATGCTGATCACAAAGACTTGCATACAAAAAGAGCTCTGCAAACGCCTGTGAATGAGCGCACTGACGCACAAAAGCACCACTAAACTAGAGAGAAGTAAAAAGGTGGTTATCTTTGATCCTTATTTCTTTGTCCCAAATAACTCAAAAAACAAACAAACAAAAAATCATTCATTCATGTCAAGATGCAACCAGCTGACATTTCCTTGACATAACAGTGCTGAGTGAAATCAATTCCTTTGCCATGAAAATTTTGACCTGTGTGACTTGATTTTATTTCCAGTGCAGAGCTAATCATGCTTTTGAGAGAAAACTCTCAAAACCCCTCCTGTAGGTCCTAGGACTCTATGAGCTATGTTTGAAAAACTCTATTTTTAAAGAAGTTTGTGTCTCTTTCTTCCTCAAACTAACTCAAAGTTGGGTCATTTCCATTGCTGATGTCACCCCCCCACGCTCCCCCACTCTTCCCCACCCCCTACCCCTCCCATATACACCCCTTTCATTTCTCCAAAAAAGCCCACCTTAAACAATTCTTTAGAAGGTTTTAAGGCAGGGAGAAAGGTGAACGCCTTTGTTAACTCTCAATTTTATGTTCTGGGCCTCTCTTCTATCTCGTCAAGCCCTGCTATAGCCAGGCCTCTTTTCTCATTCTTTGTTTGAACAGATGTTCTCATGTTGGGTCACCTTTGGAGACATTCCATGATCTTCCTAGTTCTGTGCTTCCAAGCAAGCAATAGGAAACAAGTAAACACAACTGAACAACAATATAAAACTCTTTGTCTCTTTCAATCCTAACTCCCGACAGATCCCAGCCACTGCTTTTCCATACTCTGGCTTATTTTCTCACCAAATCATATAACTTGAGACCTACTGCTGCTCCCTATTGGAATATATGATATATGAGATCAGTGACCATCTCCCAAAGTGCTTGTGTTTTCATTTCCAAATCAGAGGCTTAAAAGGCATGTCTCAGAGTGATCACGCCCGTCCAGCCTGTCCTAGAAGGTCAGTGTATCCTCAACACAGCAGCTCCCACCCCTCGTCGCAGCTTCGGTTGCCAATAACTGGGTTGTCAGCGCCCGTCCTATCACCACCCTCTGCTTTCACACATCGTCCTTAGCCTGACTTCTGCCCACCTTCTGTCCTGATCCTTGTTATTCTTTCCCTCTCCCTCCCAACTTCTTCCTTTCCCTGCTCCTGGACACCTCCTTGTTTTTCTTCCCTTCCCAGACTAATTTATATCTCCTGTTGGTACAACTCCAAGTGTTGTCATCTACTCATTTTTCAGGAAGCTAGAATGCAGATTCGATCCTAAACTCTTCCTCTGGCTGTTGAGGCTGGGATATCGAAGTGCAAAGGAGCAGAAAGACCCTGGAATGGCACTGATGCACACCCAGGAGAACAGCCATGCACTGAGGCAACGAACCTAGCATCGTACCCGGCATTCCCGCTCTCTGCAATTACTCCCAGCATCACTCTGGGACTCTGTTTACACTAAAAGCTTCATTTGCAGAATTGATTTCAATAACAGGCCTGAGGATGGCTGTGAACAAGTGACCTGGTGTGATCAGGGTAGGTATTTCTGAATCTCTACTGATGATACTAAATATTAATATCAATAACAATACTTATTATAAGTAATAGTAATGCTGAGTACTATTACTACTACTACCATTTATCATTAAAAATAGTAACAGGAAAAGTGGGGGCTGGGGAGGGAGGATGGCAATTGCGGCGCTGGTTCCCGGGAGCGGCCGTGGAGCCACAACTGCGGAGTTCAGGGAAACGACCGCCGGGCCCCTTCCCCTACACTCCCCTCGCCCCAGTTGAGAGGCGCTGCGGTGTACTGGAGTGGCCTTCCCCCGTGCTGCGTCCGGCTTCTTCGCTGCCTCGAGATGGGCCTGCTCGCCCGCCGCCCGGCACCGCTGCTGCTCTGAGAAGTTAAAGAACATCTATGACAACATTCTTCTATAAATTGAACTTTTCAAGAATTATCTGAAGGAACCAAGTAGGATTTACTTACATCATGACTTAATCTGAATGCAAGAACAAGAAATAAGTTTTATCTCTAAATATAATGAAGGGTTGTGTGTAAACACTGACCCTGACTCAATTCTAATGAGCATTTTAGACATGAGTTTACATCTGCAAATGGGTTCAGATCGAGAACTTCAGTCTTCTGCTTCATCTGTAAGCTTGCCTTCAGTCAAAAAAGCACCTAAGAAAAGAAGAATTTCAATAGGCTCTCTGTTTCGGAGGAAAAAGGATAACAAACGTAAATCAAGAGAGCTAAATGGCGGGGTGGATGGAATTGCAATTATTGAAAGTATACATTCTGAAATGTGTACTGACAAGACACTCCATTTTCTCTACAAATACCTCTTCTGACAATGGATTAACTTCTATCAGCAAACAAATTGGAGACTTTATTGAGTGCCCTTTGTGCCTTTTGTGGCATTCTAAAGACAGATTTCCTAATATAATGACTTGTCATCATAGATCTTGTGTGGATTGCTTACGACAATATCTAAGGATAGAAATTTCTGAAAGTAGAGTCAATATCAGTTGCCCAGAATGTACTGAACAGTTTAATCCCCATGATATTCGCTTGATATTAAGTGATGTGTCTTG
>NW_007247175.1:0-947 GCF_000164805.1 Carlito syrichta | reverse complement strand
CAGTGGAAGCAGTAGTGTGGATGATGGCAGTGCCACCCGAAGTCACACTGGTGGTTCATCTTGTGGCTTGCCTGAAGGTAAATCTAGTGCCACCAAGTGATCCAAAGAAGCAACAGCAAGAAAAAAATCAAAAAGTAAATTGCAGAAAAAAGGTAACATGAAGATAAATGAGATCAGAGAGGACACAGATGCACAGTTGTTGGAACAACAAAGCACGAACTCAAGTGAATTTGAGGCTCCATCCCTCAGTGACAGTATGCCATCTGTCACTGAGGGATGGAGTAGTGCTTATAACACTAGTGCCATTTACTTTATTTGATAATGCTTATTATTGTATTTGTATACTTGTTTGCATTCCAGTTTTGTTCGATAATGTGTGTGTAAACTGCATTTGTGAAATAAATGTAAATATTAATGTAAAAAAAAAAGAATAGTAACAGTAATAACTATTGTTTCCCAATCTTTCAGCATGTGCCAGGCACAATGCTAACTGCTTTATTAGATACCCTCTCAGGTAAGCCCAAGATCAGCCCCTTATGGGAGGTTCTACTTTGACCCCACTTTGAAGATGAGGACACAGAGACTCAGGAAGGGTGATTAATGTGCCCTAGTCACAGAGCTAGTAAATGCCACATTCTCAGCCATCCAATGGGGAAAGCTAGCACCCTAAGCACTTTAGGGGTTTTTCTTTCCAAACATTTAAAAATATTTGAAAACATGAATACTCCTCTGCCTTAGTATAGAAAACAAATCGATATTTACAAGGCTCTGCTTTAGATCACCATAAATACAATGCCCAGTGCTATTATGCAGAATCTCCTCTTAACTGTGACTTAGTCCGGGTCCCAACTCTTGCTTCTAGGCCAAGGCAGGTGGGATGGTGTGGAATGCAGGCAGGATGGTGTGGAATGTTGGACCGAACCTCTGTGGGTCCAGGAGTGATCTTT